>NC_135861.1:29437830-29737830 GCF_031162955.1 Sander vitreus | reverse complement strand
AAGCCCCAGGGGCAGCAGTGTTCCCATGGCAACGGTTGGCCACACACATCATTGATGAACAGCGCTGTGTCGACACCAGCCATGAACAGAGAAGCCAGCTGCACACCGCGGGCATCCACCTTCTCCACCTAACAGCAAACCGAATGTGAATATTTTTTAACTGTAGGCAGACATGAAGATTAGAAAAGCTAGAAGAAGTGAATGGCGCAGAGGAGTTGAGAATGATGAGGTCTTAGACCCATGAGATGTTGTATGTAGCTTCTAACACCAAAATCACTTCAATTAGTCTTTAAAGAGAAAAAGACAGCAATAGGTTTAGTATATTTCGCAGCTGTACCACAGAGTTTGACGCATTTGGACTTGGATCAGGGCGTAAAAAACTTGACACATTTCATATACATCACTTATTATGAAAGGTAACTTCCTTGAAAGTTCACAACCAAAAGATGGATTTAATAGTAGTTTATCTTTTGAAATCATGCCAAAATCCCACATTTACTATGATAAAGTCTTGTTGTTGTTCCATTTCTTTTCGGGCCACAAACTGACCCTCCTTTCATGCGGTCTCAGTCTGGTTATTTGGTTACAGAGTCAGACTGACCGCTTTCAAATCAGCACCCACAAACTGAACAAAACAGGCAAAAGCAACACGGTTTGTTTGAACCGAACCAAACAGGTTTGGTGTATTACTCTTGTACATCAAAAGGTTGTGCAACTCAAAAGTGCACTGCCCAATGGGACCTAATCAAGAGCACGAAAAAACAAGAATTGTGTGCAGAAATATCCGTCTTCTGTGGAAAAACCCTGATCAATGATTATTCAACAATGACGGCGTAAGGACTGGGGTCTCTCACCTTGAGCTCCTGTAGCTGGTCAGGTTCGTAGAGTTGGCTGGAAACAGCCTGAGCCAGAAAGGCATCTAGCTCGTGTCTCTGGAGGATCCTTCCTCCAGGCCACTGCATCATATACCTGAGAGAGAAGGAAAACAAAGCCGACTTTACACAGCAGAAACACAGAGCTACAGTGTACTGATGTTTACAGTTTAGTGACAGCATTAGCACTTGCAGATGCACTGCACAATGTAATGCGGAACTACTGTTAGATACGCGGGTTCTTTAGGGAAACCTAATCTGTAGCCCCGCCTTAGCTCTGAAGCCGATTGGCGCTCTGCCTATGTAGCTGAGCTCCGCCTAAGTATGCAGTTTTAGTGAGTCAGAGATAGCAGCATGGACGAGTATGGCGAGGGGTGGCGATCCACAAGAGTTAGAGGACCCGCCGGCCTCTTTAAGATCGCAAGTTTGGGAAAACTTTGGTTTCCCAGTCAGTTACAGTAGTACAGGCGAGAGAGTGGTGGATAAGACTGCTGTTGTAGATTAATACTACGTTTCCAGCGTCGCGGCTCCAAACCGTAACGTTAGTTGGGACAGATGCCTTGTTTCTTCAGGCTAACTATATTAGCTTTAGCCAGGCAGGGAGCAGCTTTCTGCGGTGAAAAATGGCTGGGCGATGTCGTGATAACGTTGCATTAATCAGGTAATTTAGTAGTAGTCTTAGCTAGCTGAGAACAGAGATGCTGTATTTTTCCCTCCATTGTACCGAACTCGTACCGAACCGTGATGTCTGAACTGAGGTAAAGAACCGAACCGTGACTTCTGTGTACCGTTGCACCCCTAACCTGATGTGATTTCCAATACTACAGTCCATAGTTCACATATTAATAAGGTAAATGAACTTCATTTATATGGCGCTTTTCTAGTCTTAGTGACAACTTAAAAAGCGCTTTAAAATGCAAGCCAGCATTCACCCATTCATACACAGATGGCAGAGGCCACCATGTTAAGTGCCACCTGCTAATCAGGAGGGGAGGGATAAACATTGACACACCAATGGCACAGGGAGCAATTTCGAGCAATTTTCCGAAAGACACCGACTTGTAGACTGCACACTATGACATGTAGATTGCAGGTGCCCGGGATCAAACCACCAACCCTTCGATTAGCAGAATACTACTTTACTACCTCCTAGCCACAGCTGCCTGTAATAATATTAATAATAGCGAAATGCTTTGATGATTAGCGCAATATTAAATATGTCCGCATCACTCGTCATGATAAGAAGAAACCAAAAACAGTTTAGCAGGTAGTAAACACACTGTTCTGCAGTATTGTTTAGTTTGTCTCAAAAGATGTTTCGACATGTCACAGTAAGAGATGTGTAAACAATACAATTGGTGATGGCTTAATGCAATTGAGCGGCTTCTGTTTCAGGGTCCTGGTATTGTGCATGCTGGCTCACTGAATAGAACAGAGCCCAACGTTAATGTTATTAGTAACAGCTGTGCTTTATCTACAGTACTATGGCCAAGGCAGGATGGGAAGAACAGGAAAACGGTAGACTTGGGAGTGTTCACTTATTACTTCAAAGTGGTTATCTTCTAGTCTCGCAGTCACAATTTATATATCTTAAATTAGCCATATCTGCAGTGTTTGCAGCTTGTTTAGCTCCTTTTAAATGAGCTGAATGATTGCATTAGTTTCAATAATGGATTTTATTTGGATGTTACTGCCAGAGACGGAGGCTTTGCGGCCATTTTGCCATTGGTTTGTTGACACCTCCTGTCGTTCTTTCAACCAAGTGGAAGCTCGGAATTTCCCAATACCCACGACTCTGAATAGATTGAGGCTGATGTGAACAATTTTTCTGACTCGGCAGGTCAATTAGACGAGCTTAACATGCGAAGCAGTTGAAACAAAGCCTAACCCAGTCTTGTGGGAATGTTATGTGGCTTAAACAATTAATCAATTATAGAAATAAACGGCGATTTTCTGCGGATCTACAAACAGACAGATCTGCTTAAGAGAAAATGCATCCACCAGCTTTAAACCTCCACTTAGCAACATCGAAATGATGTCACAGTACACAGGGGCAACACAGTGCTACTGAAACCAAGAGTATTACTGAGCAAAATATTTAAATTAATTAAGTGATGTACCCACTAAAGTTTGAAAATCACAGAATTACTTCCTACTAAAAAACACAGCGCTCAACATAGCTGGTTGTACACACTGTGTATTTTGCAGTGAAATACAGAGATAAAATGGGTAGCCTTAAGAGAATTGATTTAGTAGCAGTAGACATTTTTTATTTCTTTCTTTTTTCGATTCGTCTATAAAATGTCAGAAAATAAAGAAAAATGTTGATCGCTGATTACCAGAGCCCACGATCCCACCCACGGTGAAAAGAACGGAGCACAAATGTTGAAAGACACACAAGGTGTTTGACTCTCTTACTGAGGTGTTCATGGAAAGCTCACTTTATTTAGGACAACACACACACAAAACTAAACTACACTAAACCTAGCATTGGTGTCATACCTGAGCACGCAGCACATGAGCAGCAGATGCTGAGGGACCTGTGCTGGGTTGAGGAGGGCTGGGCAGTCAGAGCGTAGGCAGGCCAGGAAGGCCCTGGTTCTCCTGGAGCGGTCCTCACTGGCACGTCCCAACCACAGCCGCCGCAGGTTGGGGCAGGTCCACTCCCTGAAACACAGGGCCGGGACCAGCTCCGGAGTCAGGGCCGACTTGGCTTTACCGCTGCTCCACTCTTTGACAATCACTGGAGGAACTGTTAAAACAGAGGCAAGAGAAGTGTGTTAAACATGTACATGGTTTGAAAAAAACTGATGTTGGTACAATCGATTCTTTAGAGACAACGGTACAGGTGTTTCAGTGCCGGGCTTTGGAGCAGGCTGTTATATTAACGTTGATATATTATTCTAATCATGTAGCTAACACACTCCTCTAAAGCCACTAACAGTGAGAAGTCAGGTAAGGGTTCAGTGTGTCATTGAAATATAGGCCGTTGTGTCTATCAATGTTGTGAAAGTAAAGGTATAATTCCAATAGTAGAGAACAGACCTTTCTAACAGCAGATATAATAAGGTAAGGATAAGGATGTCTCCATTACATTTAGATATATCAGTAAGCAAATTAATGAGATCAATAATTCCTTATTGGTCAGGCCAGGGGAAAAAAAAGAAATCTATATAGTTACCGTTATCTTTATTTTGTAGATCTGTGGAAAGCTTTAATCTCTGGCTGGATTCCCAGAAAAAAAAAATCTAAGAATAAATCTGTTCTCCATACGCGCCACTCTGTCCCAGGACCTACCTTCCAGGGGAGCCCTCTTGCGGAGAGCGAGCCTCTCCAGGCGGCGGTGTGTTTCAGCCAGACTGAAGAGGACGCCGTAGGCATACTGTCTGCCAGCGCGGAACAGCAGAGAGGCAGGAGGCAGCTCAGAGTTACACTCATCCTCTATACACACTGGCATCTTCATCTCTCCCTGAGGGGTGTGGTGGGTAGAGGGACAAATAAGGACAGAGACATTACAGGGAGGCTCTGACGAGGTTGATACATTACTCCCTCCATCGCCATTTTTATAACCCTTGTTAAACTAGACAAGATGACTTGGGGGCCTTGCAATGACAGAATACACACTTGCAGATAGGGGTGCATGACATATCGACTCAATATCGTTATCGCGATATCACGTTGCGCAATATTATATCAAAAGTGTCGTGATAAGTATGCACGATTTTGTTTATACTGTGGAGCGCTGGGTCCCGTCCGTTAGCTGTGTGGCTTAGTTGTGTTTGATTTAGAACCCGCTTGAAACGCTATAATGATCATCATTTCATTGGCCAGTTACCGAGCCACTTGCACGTTAGTGCACGTCAGCGCACGGGTCCACTACGTGACAAACCCTATGGAATGTGCCACATGTGTGCATATTCCGACAGAGTGACAGTGTAAGTGAAGAACTAGATAGAGACAACAAAACGGAACGAATCAGAGAAGTGAAAGAAAAGTTGTGTCCTGTTCTCTTTATTTATAGATGTTATACTGTCCAACCAGTAAAACATGTCCTGTTCTGTAGACATGGTCCTTATTTATTCATGTTGGACCAGTCCAATATGACTGTCAGTTGAAATAAACCTTGTGTTGTATTTGTTATGGATCTATTTTGATGCGTTTTCCCATAACTTTTGTAAGTTTACATATATTTAAAAATGTCGAAATTAATATCGATAGCGCAATATTCATAATCGATATCGCAATATCCAGGGTTCATACGCATTTTAACCAATACTTTTCGGCAAATTTCCATGACTATGTATTCCTGAAAATGTCAGTCGACATTATGCAATAAGAATGAAAATCTGTGTTAAAGTTAACCCTCAGAGGTTTAACAATAAAATGAATGACAGTTTATGTGGTTCATAGTGGGATTTCTAATATCGCGCCCCGAATAGAACGGTGAGATTAAGACAATGTGAAAATACATAACTTTTCCAAAACTTTCTGGGTCTTTTAATGTTTCCAAAACCTTTCCAGGCCTGGAATTTGCATTTTTCAAATTCCAAAACTTTTCCAGGTTTTTTCAAAACGTATGAACCCTGAATATCACATTTTGTCAATATCGTGCAACCCTACTTGCAGAGACAAATGCAAACACAAATAAAACATGAATGACATCAAAGTGTGGAAAACGGTTTACCTTGGTCAATATGTGATAAATCTGGGGGTACATCAGTCCTCTTCGGTGTCTGTGCTCAGCTACACGAAGAACCTCAGCACTGACCTGAAATGGGAAAAAAAAACAGGAACATGGTGACTAAACGCAACTTTTCAACACAACCTACAACTCTATAACTACATTTTTATTTTTATTTTTTAAATCACTCATGGACACACACCTGAGGCAGAGGGGGTGTGGTTATGTCCATGTGACTCCGCGTCGCCATAGACAGCAGTGACGGAATGTGTGACACGCTCCCGTTGCCTTGGGAACCATCTCCGGAGGCCGAGCCCCCCCTTCCAGCAGGATCCTCCCACCGAGAGGGCTTGTCTGTCAAATGGCTGAGAGAGAGGCTTCATGGTAATGTTTAATCATCCTGGCCTGGCATTCATCATGGTGTACGTGTTTATACAATATTTGAGTTTCCGCAGAGAAAGTTACTATGGCAGCTTAAGGAAATTAGCAGTAACTTACGAACCTTAGAAACTTAACATAAGTCCAAGGCCATTCAGAATTTTAAACCCTTTCTTTGGAAGAACGTGCCCATTTCAACCCTCATCTAGAAATTACCCAGAGGAGCTGTACGTGAGAACGCAAATGTCTGAATCAGTTGGATCAGACATCAAGCAGACTTTACCCTGCCAGCCCCCCCGAGTACAAAGTCTGTGTAATGTCCGAAGGGCTAATGTGTGAATAGAGCAGCTCATTGTCCGGGGAATTCACACGGAGCGAGTGGCCGTGTTGACGATGTTTCTATCATGCAGCTGGCGACAAACCGGAAGGAGAAGAATCAACGATTTGTCGAGCGAAAATGTCGACGCCACCCCATTGCCTAAACCAAACGAACAGAGTATTTCCAGTCAGTGAGAACGGGTATGACACGGGCTTTCTCCTGTTGCGTTCTAAATGCGTGAAAGGGAAACAACACCTGTCAACAATTTCTTCCTCACAACATTTTTTTTTATGTATGCAATATCGTTCAAGTTTTTTAAGTGAACTTGTTGTCATACACTGGCATATTTATTTCTACTTTATGTATTTTTTGTATTCATTTTTCTCTCCTTGTGATTAGTCAAATGCCCACATCCTTGTTTCTCTTCAATAAAATTAGAGAGCTGAAACCCTAATAAACCCTCTGTGTCTTACTTTGCATTGCTGTCGTTAGGTTCATCTCCATCTGATGACGATGAAGGAGATGGAGAGGGAACAGACTGAGTGGCGGTGTGATGATTGGGTAATCGATTTCCCCCCTGAGTGGAATCATATGGAGCCGACCAATCAGAGAAGCCCATCTTGCTCGTCAGCGAATCGTTGCAGTCTTGGGACGGTGGCGGCGGGTTCGGGAACAGAGGGTTGGAGCCAGGTCCATATGGAGCATTTTGATAGGGTGGCTTTAACCCCGGAACCTGGGGAGGAGGGAACTGTGATTGGAGAGGAGGGAGGAACAGGAGAAAGGAAAATGGATTGAAAAGGGAAGAAAAAGAAGGAGCAGAGGGAAGGGGGAAGGGGGGGGGGGGAGAAGAGATGTGGTTTCAGGGATGTGAACTAATTCTGTCCTATTTTATTTCAGATCAAACCAGAAGCATCTAATCAGGGATGGTGGGGAGGGGGGGGATTTGGGATGTGAAGCTCCCTCCTCCTCCTCCCTCAGCCAGTTTTTTCCTCTGAATGAGCACATGCCACAAAGGGATTTCAAAGAGCAACAAACTTAATCCACTCTGCTACATGTAGATTCATGTAGAGAGCAGAGAACAAATTACACACACATCAAAGAGGACAAAGGATTACCAAGCTAAGGAATCTACCTGATTCTTTCCAGGCTGCATAGGTCCCATGTGACCAGGTGGTCCCCCAAATCCAAACCCAGGTACTGAGCAGGAAAAAAACAAGGATGTAAATGAAGATTTTCTTCTAATACATACATATTTATTTGTAAGCCAAACCTGATTACGTAATGGTGTAGACTATTGGTTCTGTTGTCTAAACTTGTTTACTACTCACAGATAAAAGAGGAGGGCCCCATGTTGGGCGAGCGAGGTTTGGAGGCGGCGGAGAAATACTCCACAGCTTTCTTGAATCGCTCCACCTTGTCCTCCATACGAGACTGGAAAGGAAGGAAACAACGCATTATGTTGACTGCATTACATACTGGGATGATGACTGTGAAAATGTTGTCAAGCCCAGCTGAGGGATGCACACATCTGTTGCTAGGTTATTCCCCATTCAGACCAACTCAAGGGCCTGGAGGAAACTGGTAATGGAACTGGAAATATTGGGTCATTGGTGTTAATTTGTAATCATGTGTTTTCCAAACTGACCTGGCGTTAACACGAGTATGAAGCGACTCAGCTTTAATATGAAAGTGAGCACAGTTGGCATTAATAACTAGAGGATCAGTACGGCTGGGTAGAAGTATCTTTTTCTTACAGTCAACTAATCCTATGAAATAAATCCCTAAATTAACAATGTGTTGGTCTGGTTCTCATCCACAAACCCTTGTGTTTCTATTGGCAACCTAAAATCTTTTTTGAAACCTGTCAAATACATACATTATTTATTTATTTTTTTTAGCCTAAACAATTTCCTAAATCAACTGGGCACTGTAGTTTTTCGAAAATGTTACTGATAAAGGAGTAAATGGTGTATTTGCTGGGGACAATTTTCAGTGGGGGATGAATACACATTTGGTGGTGCTCTAGTGAGTACTTCTAGCAGAATCCTGTGTGCGGGATTGAGTCAAAATCAACGGCAGTGTGTGTGTGCTCATAATAATGAAGGAACATGTCACCCAGAGCAACAGTGTTAATCATTAATGTGTTTTAATAGTTTATGGACAACAATGGAGCTCTATGGCACCGAGGAAGAAGATAGCTCAGACTTTGGATCACAGATAATACTTATTACTTAGAGAGTGTCATCAGACTTATCCTTTAAGGTCCAAGTCTAACAAATCTGTCTACAACTGGCGCCTGCAACTGATAATGGAATATAAGGATGTGCTGCTGTAACTCAGAGAATCAGTTGTTTACTGGACACACTTAATATGGCAGCGTGCCTCAAATATTTCAAAGTGTAGACATACTTCACCTAACGGAGAAGAAGAAAAAAAGAGAAAGACAACACTAGAGGAAACATTCTCATGACAAAGGTGAGCTTCAAGTCCTTTGCCTAAACATTTATCTACCATACATCAAGTCACTGTAAATCGTTTTTATCACAAAGCTTTATGGTCCTTTGAGAACATGCTGGGGCCAGTACAACACGGTAGATTCATTGAAAATGACGGTGGCTAAATGATAAAGTAGAACTAATATTACAAAACCAACAGCCCAAAACCCCAAAAGGGATGTCATACATTAGAAGGAAAAAAAAAATAAAAAATAAAACTCACTTTGAAGGAGCTGGAACCACAACTTTTTGCATTTTTGACTCTGTTAATTTTCAAAATTGTTGTCTATTAATTTTCGCTCAGCCATACATATAGATTTGATAGGCATAAAGATGTGGATTCAATAAAATGCTGCTGAACTCCAACCCTTATTTGCGCAATCACAAATCACTTTAATAAGTGTCTTATTTGTAATAAACACTGTCAACAAGCTTCTTCTGATGAATTAAAACTAGACAAACCTGTATAACACATACTGTAGACTTATATAACGTGTGGTGCAATTCTATGGTTGAACACTGATATGTGAGGAAGTGCAGATGCTGACTCAGGGTCTTGTGTCAACAGTGATGACCTACTTAACCATCAGAAACCGTCCGGTCAGAGACGGAACATGGAAAACCTATTTCAATCAACTCAAATTAAACCCAATAAAAACCTACTGTGTAATTATGACGGACAAAGGGGCACTGTACACTTGACCCACCTGTGACTGTTTGAAGACATCTCTGGCGATGGCGTCGAGGTTCCCCAGGTCTTTGATGGAGGAGACGTACTCTGAGACGGCCTTGATCACCACCTCACAGGGCGGCAGCACCAACTGGTGGGCTCGCACCTGAAACAGCAACAGTACAAAGGTTGTAATCCACACACACCTGGTTGGGTGGGGAGTAACACTGTGAGAGAGCCACATGAAGATATTTAACTCTGGGGTATTTGTCATTTTTATTTAAGAAAGTAAAAAAAAAAAAAAAAGTTATCAGGTTTTGAAAAGGCATTAGGGCGATCCAATGTACTGGTCGGCTCTAATGCCTATAGTTACTCAAACATTTTTTCAAACGTTATTGTATCCAAGTTTAAAATTCTGGTATCGTGAAAACCTTAAACCACATATTCTCTCACAGCCACATGTGAAATATTTGGAGCTAACATTCAGAAGATGCCATCATTTCAGGCTAAATAAGCTGCATCTGATTCTGGCTATTCATCTGAAAAGACTAAATTGCCTCTGTTGTTGTAGACCATTACCCATAATCTGGTTATGTTATAGGAATTGATTACAGCTCAACATTGTAATATTCATATTCATGGAGAATGCACTGCCAATGTCATTTCGCTTTTTAAGTTACTGACATGTTCTGTTAAATTGCAGAATTTACATAAGACTGGTGTCATTGCTAAGCAATAACACACAAGGTGTCCAGATACAAGAAAATAAAGTGGAGGCGAGGAATGCAGAGGAAAGCAGCGAAGTGGAGTTCTCTTTGCGCAGTCCTTTGATTTCACATATAAATACATATGATAAGTAAAACCGTGAGGTAGGGTGCATAAAAATTGGTCTAGACCACACATTAAATAGTCTAACAATAGAAAATAGACGTTAGACGCAATGTTTATATACTTTACAAATAGTAAGTTTCATGTTTGTGGATGAAGTGTAGGTAATTAATATGTTCAAAGATGACAAAAATATCTATAACTATATTATCATGGTGTGCGACATCTAGTCCTTTTTTCTCCTGATAACTAAAATACATTTTCTTCCACTTAGTCATTCATTCCAATCATTTCTATCAATGTAATGATTTTAAGACGTCATTAATAAAAGTCAACATTTCCTGCATTTTTCACATTAAAAGCCTTCTATTGATGAGAAAGCATTATGTCCCTAATCCACTGAAAGGATTTTATTGTGAAAGACCAGCAAATTAAATGGGAGATCAGAAAACCCTCTTTCCTCTAAAAATGATAATGTACTTATAAAACGTGGAAAATTTGAAATAAAAGCAAGTCCCAAGTTAAGGTCTGGTTCTGTTTATATTTGGAGGTAAATCAAGGCTCAAGTCACTATTTGACTAATTAAGAGTATTACATGATTGTTAGAGCTATTATTCTTGCAGCTCAAGCTGTGGTTTGCAGAGGACTTTGGATTTAGGAATAATATGGCACCTTAAGAGAAGCTAGTGGGTGTTCTGGTCCCAGCAGACTCCAGTGGAAGGCAGCCAGGTCCTCATCAGGCAGAATATGATTTCCTGCGAGACAGAAACTCTTTCAAATGCTTGCTGCGTCAATGAACGAGGACGACAGACAAAGAGGGGTGCCAAAAATACAGCTTACAAGTAGGGGCGTGTGTTTCAGGGAAAGAAATGTTGGATAAATGATTGCTTGTGTGTATTTGTAAGTGTATGCGAGTGAGTGTGCGGCTCCTAACCCAGCAGAGCAGCAAAGCAGGGCAGGTGCTGTGTCTTCAGCCCGAGCTGCCTGGCAGCCTCAGACAGCAGGTACTGATGTGTGGTCAGGTTCTTGCCGTTCCAACTCAGTTTGAGCGCATGCGACGAGAAGTAGGCGGGTACGTTGCAGAGGGCAAACTCAGAATCCTGAGCAATGAGGCCAGCGAATCCAAAGTCCCTGTAGAGAGACAGCACTTCCTGGTGGTGGTCCTCCAAAGTCTGTACAACCTGTAGATGCAGAGGGGACAAACTCAAGCCTGCTGTGTCATAAAAACACAAAGTCTAAATGGAGTTGGAAATGGGTAACATCGCGCTAACCTGGTTTGCCATGTGTTTGATTCAGTTGTTATATTTCAAGTAAAAGCAGCACAGTAGTTTAGAGCTTCGTTTTTAGATTGATTTATTCATCAACAGAAAATTAATCTGCAACCAATTTTAAATGTTTTTTAGTTTTCCCAAACTTTACCCAGTTCCAGCTTTTCTCTGAACTTTACTTAATATCGATGCATTTTGGACCGTTAGACAAAACAAGTAACATAAAGAAGTCACCTTAGACTCTTACTATTTTCTGATGTTTTATAGACCAAACGACTAGGGCTGCAACTAACAATTACTTTCATAGTCGTTTAATCTGTCAATTATTTTCCGGTATTAATCCATTAGTTGTTTGTTCTGTAAAATGTCAGATAATGGTTAAAAAATTCAATCAGTGTTTCCCAAAGCCCAAGATGACGTCCTCAAATGTCTCAACAAGCCGAAAGTTTTATTTTTTTCTTCTTAAAAATGACTTGTCGATTAATTTAATAGTTGACAACTAATCGATTCATCTTTGCAGCTACATACTCAATGTATGAGGAGGATAGAGGTTACAGACAGTCAGTGGTGCTGCCACTCTGTATACCAACAACAAACTACTAAAGCTCCACAGGCCTCGCAAAAATATATCTGGGGAACATTTGAGCTTGCACCAATCTGTTCCAAATCACTGGGGGTGACGCAGATACCTGGACCTAGGGCAACCTAATTGATTCACAGCCCACTCACGCGGAACCCAATTGGTGGGTGAGGTGCCTGGTTATGCCAGAGAGAGAGAGAGAGCAGGAGAGCTTCACAATTATGCCAAAATTGGTATGTTAATCTTGTTAAACAATGTCGGTGTTAATCAGTGTGAAAACTAAATCATTACACTCAGTTACTTCATTAAAAATCTATTTAACGAGCTGGTGATCAAATCTGTGTCTTCAAATGAATGCAATATATGGCAGTGATGGCAAGGCTGATTATGAAGAAACTGTTTCAGGACGTTTTGAAACAAATTGATTAATGTGTGTGTGCCACTCACCAATAATAATACTACAACTAATAACCAATGTAAACAAACCAGAATAAAAAATATATATATATATATATATATATATATATATGCAACGATTACAAATGGACAGACTGCCTGCAGCACATGTAAAGTTGAGTAAGGCACCAAAGCTGCATGGAGAGGAACAGCAATGACTTTAGTAAAGGTGTTATTCAAGCACAGGTGAGATACTTGAAGCTGCAGAAATACTACTGTTTCTCAGGATACAGGGAGGAAAAAAACAAAAAAGTACACATTGGAACTGTGAGTAATGATGCTGTATACACACACACGGCGCATGAGAATGTGTTGTACTGTAATGTGGGTGGGATTGTTCTATTCACTATCCTCTCATGATACACTATGGCATTGTGCTTTTTTAACACTAGCATGCAATCAGATGGGAAGGTAGACTGGAAGCAAAAAGAGACAGCCAGGTAAAGTTGACAAGAGGGAACCATGATAGTCAATCAGCGGTTTTGATGCATTGGAGGAACATTATGAGACCAATTTCCTTTATCAAACACATGTAAGGTATTCTTTGCCCCATAATAGTAGAGTAGGGCAGGTATAGTACACCCACCAACTGTATTTCATATCAGAGCAAATACTATTGTGCTAATAGGTCAGATATATAAAACATATTTTATATTTTAATATTCTCAATCACCAACAAACTGAAATGCAAAAAATAAGTTTAATACAAATGTACTATTGCATAGGCAATGGGAACCTATAAATACTCTATCCACTCAGCAGTTGTTCAACAATGTATGAAAGGTTCAATGAGTTCATGTTATGTAATATACAGGCTAGACTGGGTCATGTTGTACTTGCTCTAATTCATGGGCTGGTTTAGCCAGTAGCGGCTGCATCATATATGTACAGTATTAGCAGTAGTGTATACATTTCTCCTCCCAGTAGAGCAAACAAAAATATATCCGTGAGAGGAGCAGGGCAGCTACAGGCATTACGGATACAATATATGCTCTGCTGGCTATAAACAGCCAATGCAAGACAGCCCGTTTGACAGCTCGGGTCTGTATGTATTTATGTATAATATTAAGCACATATCCAGATTGACTCATTTCAGTGGTTAGGGTTGGTAGTTGCACTTGTTACCCAACTGGAAGGAGTTAAAACGGCCCTGGATGATGTAAGCTGCTTAATGGGCGTGCAACAAGAAAGGGCAAGTGTTAAATGAACAGCACGCCATATGAACACAATAAAACAACTGCACACAACCATGATCAAACATTGCTCACCCGCACTCGGAAGCGGAACATGGCGAGGCGGACGCAGTGGCTGAGGCAGGCCGGGGGCAGGAACCATGCCCGAGGAGGCGGGGTGGCCTTGCTGCCGACGTGGTTGACTATCAGCTGCGCCGTCTGTCGCTGGCCCTGAGCTCGCCGCGCCCACTCGGGCCAGCGCTCCTTCCCCAATGTGCCATTGAAAACCACGACCAGCTCCAGGCCACCCTGGTACAGACAGGCCTGTGACAGGGCAGCCAGGTAGCCCAGCATGGCGTTCCACTCGCCCCCGCACACCCAGTCCGTCTGGTAGCCGCCGTAGAGGCGCTGCAGGCCGGAGTCAGCGTCGATTAGGATCCTGGCAGGCGGGGGCGGGGGAGGCATGGGCCCTGGGTGATGTGGGTGGTGGTGTGGGTGATGGTGGTGAGGGGGCTGGCGGGCCGCGGTACGGGCAAGCTTCAGGAGGTCCACCGGGACTGCGGCCCCGGGACACCGCTTCTCTAAATACTCTTGAAAACCCTGCACTCCCATGACTGTGTTGTTAAGCCGGTGTGTCTGGCCGGGAGCAGGCTCTGAATACGTTCTGTACGCCGTGTTTGAAATGTGATGTGGGGCGAGACCGTAGCTAGCTATGCACTTTAGGCAAGCTAACTGGTCTCCGATGTAGTGACTAACTGTAGTTTAGTTAACCCTGCAAAACAACGTATCTATCACCCAGACTAGTGAAATGAGTCACCATACACCGCTGTATACGCGTGTCACTTATCTTTACTTATTCCGAAATATCGAAATGCCAATTCCTCAGTTTTGGTCGTGGGTTCTCAGTTTAGTGTCCATCCCTATGGATTTTTGGTGAGATGCCAGCAAGGCCAGTGTAGCTACCTACAACCAGAAAAAGTTCAACACATTTCCTGCTCCCATAATTTTGCTTTAACATAACCAGCTTCAAAAATGTAGTTGGCAGCAAATAACGGAAATGCAGCAAGGTGGTGGATATTACTGAAAAATGCCAATAAAATAATTATCCTGCTGGTTTGTGCACATGAAACAGATGCAATACTGCGCATTAGTTAGCACACCACAGGCTAGATGGCCAGTTCGCGGACATGATGTTAAACCGAGCAGCTTGCAAAAATGGTTTTTTTTTTTTTTATCTGACAACTAAAATATTTGACATTTATTCTGCACTACCTCAGGCAAATTTTAGCATATTTGTATCGGTAGCTTGTTGGCTCGCAGGTGTCAGAATATTAATTAGAACAAATTAACAAGCTATGTGCCTGGCTGACTGGCTAGCTGTAACGTTACTAACGTTTGCTAGCTATGTGGCTAGCTGTTAGCTGCTGGCAGGGTCCCCGGCGTGATTTGACGCGTCAACTCCCGAAGACAAGTCCGGGGCGGACACGACGCGGAATGAGATGGATGTTTGACGAAATAAAAGAAAAGTAACTAAAATAAAATAAAAATAAAAGCCCGATGGTGCCTCCCTCGCTTTCTTCCACACTCACGGCTTCATGTTGCAGAGGGGAACATTACTTCCAAGCGACATCAGCCATCTTGCGACTTCCTCGCGGACCAGTTGAGTGGGAGGGAAGGCGGAGGGAGTGGAGGGAGGAGGCGCGGTCGCGGGGGACGCTGGGAAATGTAGTCTAATATGAGTATCACGTCCTACTTGGACAGATGTGGTGGGAAACAGAAAGAAACTACAACTACCAGAATGACAATATCGACGGTTTGGACGGGGATAAAAAAGCTGGAGAGCAGAAATTTCTCCAAGTGGACCTGAAGTGATTCAAGTACAAACCCCGTTATTTGTAGTTACCTGTCCGGTGCTATTAATATCTCCTCTTTAATATCAACATGTAAATATTCATAATATAACGCTAGCTAAACTGCTGTTATGGTAGGCCACTGCTGATGCGACTGAAGTACTTAACAAATACTTAAGCAGTGAACATATAGCTAAGTAATGAAAACCAGTTAATTTAAAAATCAAACATGAATTAGCCGTTATTAGTGCATGAAAAATGAAAAAGTCGTGTAACAGGTAGAATGGGGCTGACTGCCCCGTTCATGTTAAATCTCTGTGTGTATGTCGCCTCCCGGTGGTTCAACTCGGTGCTCTCGGAGGAAAAAAAGTGCCACGAGAAAAAAAAATGGGGGAACAAACTAACTAGGCCATCGGGCCCTCGAGGCTGTCTGTTACCATGGTGACACGCAGCAAGCTTGAAGGACTTGCTCGTATCAATGTCTCCTTAGTCCGTATCATCGCTGATTAAAAAAAATAAATAACAATAACTATAATGATACCTATAAAAAAATATAGTCCACACCAACTATTATAAATATATATATAATAATATATAACGACAACGGCAGTGGCGAAGCATGGTGGCGAACGATATCGTTGGGATCACCAAAGCCCGTCTACGTCTCTTATTAGAAATTCTTTGGGATCACTTTCAGAGAAATATGCTTTTACTGACTATGGAAATATGATGAACGATAGACACACTGCAGCCATTGTGTGCATTTGTTCCACACAGGTGGGCCGTCGGGTCACTGACTTTTCCACTTGGTCGGGCTACGATCCTTTAGGTATCTCTGTGTATCTTTGTATTTTTAAACACTAGCTAGTACTTTGAAAGTAGTTCTCATATGTCACAGAAACCACTGAGCGTAAATCTTTTTATCATACTGTCGGTGATGTGTTAGTGTATTTGGTTTTGTTCCGGTGTTCTGCAGAGAGAGAGAGAGAGAGAGAGAGAGAGAGAGAGAGAGAGAGAGAGAGAGAGAGAGAGAGAGAGAGAGAGAGAGAGAGAGAGAGAGAGAGAGAGAGAGAGAGAGAGAGAGAGATAGATTAACTGTGAGCGCGCAGCACGCCCCCGTTTCGTCCATCAATCCGCAGGGAGAGTGAACATGACGGCCCGGTCTGTGCGGTCCCTCTCCGGAGCCCTGAAGCTCGTGTTCAGCAACCGTTTAACCAGGGTAGGAGCAGTCTCTGAGTTCACCAAAAGATACAAAAAAGACTCTTTTTAAAACATTTTAAGCGGTTTAACGCTACTAGTTAGTTTGTTGGAACAGCTGTGTGCCTGTGAGTGAAGCTAAGCTGATTAATGGTTGGTTGGTTAGTTGGCTAACTAAGCTAGTTTGGGTAATGTCGCTGTCCTTTCAGCACCACTTTGTCTACTTGATGTCAAATGTAAATCCCTGCAGAGAAAATGTATTGCTACTTATGCAGCATTCTTCTTTTTTCTCCCAAGCGAGATCAGGCTGTAAATGCATCCTTAAACCGCTCCAGTCCCTGCAGGGTCGTAAATTATTTAAACAGTAATACAACAAGTAGGCCTACTCTGTCGACTAATGGCAGTGGTGGAGGAAGTATTCACATCATTTACGTTACTTAAGTAAAAGTAGCAATACCACAGTGTGTGTGTGTGTGTGTGTGTGTGTGTGTGTGTGTGTGTGTGTACACACACACACACACACACACACACACACACACACACACACACACACACAGAGTCTTACTGAAGTAGCCTACATTGGCATCAAAATACGCCTAAAGTACAAAAAGTAAAAGTATTCAGACTAATACATTTTATATCACTGGTTATAGTGATGCATTAACGTCAACATCACTAATGTTTCAGCATGTAACATTTCATAAACTGCTGGGTGGCTTAATTTATAACATAAAATAACAGAGTATAGTATACAATAAAGAAATACTCAAGTAAAGTTCAAAGTTCTGTGGGGCAATTTAAAGAGGCACGTAGAGTAATACAGCAAATAAAAGTAAAAAATCCAAGTATAAGCTGTACACATTCTCATAACACGTAAACGCAAAAATAAGCCGCACACCACAATAGCAATGACATGAGAACGATAATATTAGTGCAAAAACAGCTGTACACAATATTATTAATGATAATGATATGAGAATGACAATGTTAGTGTAATAAAAGTATTATGCAGTAAACATAAACAGCCAGGAGTAGATAGGACCACAGCTCCGTCAAATATAAACTGAATTTGAGCTCAAACGTAAGTTGATGAATTGATAATGAATCGGCCACAATTTTGATAATGGATTCATCATTTTTAAAACAAATTTTATGGAACAAAAAGGTCCAAAACATAACTCTTTGGATCCAGCACTTTAAATTGAAATATTTGCTGGTTTTCTTAGTTTTCTATGACTGTAAACTGTATTTCTTTGGGTTTGGACTGTTTGTTGTCCAATATGAGATAAACTTGGAAACTGGGAAATAGAATTACAAAAATGTTTGACATTTTATAGACCAAACAATTAATCGATTCATTGAGAAAATAATAGCGGAGTATACAACAAAGAAAATAGTTGTTGGTTGGTGCCCTAAACTCGCTTTGACAGACAAAACCTTTTTGTTCCTGATTGTGGTGATAATATAATCTCATCAACTCAAAAAAAGAATAACTAAACTCACAAATTATTTTCAGGACATTGTGTACATTTTATATGTAGACTTGTAATTTATCATTTGATCTTAATTCATAAATCTTCTCTGCAAATAACCACCTTTTCTCTGTATTTACAGGTTTACGGTGCGGCTACATGTAATCAGAGACACAAGTCCACTTACACTGTAAGTTGTTCTGGATACAAAATGGATTTTTGAAAAGGAGCTCTGTCACTCACGCCTGGTTTACCTTATGACCTTCCTAACCTGATAACCCTACGGTTGTACACCTTAACGCTTCCATATCATGCTCAGATCAGATTCATACTTCACGACTATTTGGGGTTTCTACTAGAACCTGTTTACACTAGTTAATGTTCAAAAACACTTTATTAATCTCATACTGTCTGTCTGAATATACCTGGATTCACCCTCTGCCTGAAACGCTCCGTTTTAGCGCCAGTCTCTTTAAGACCCCGTCCTGAAAAAGCCCAGTCTGCTCTGATTGGTCAGTGTTTCTGGGTCTTCCGCATCTGCGTTCTCAGCATTTCTGCACCATCATTGCAGCCGGGGAATGACTGTAACAGCACTGTAACGGCACTTTCTACCTATATAGAATAGTTGTGACATCACAACCGTACAGGAGGTCCTGACGGCTCGTTTAAAGACACAGTTTCTCTGTGGGTTGAGCGTTTTGATGCTTTCACAATATTTCTATAGGTTTATAATAAAAAAAAAAAAAAAGGCGTGGAAATCTCACTTTTTACAATATGGGACCTTTAAGGGATTCCCAAAACAAACATGTCAACATGTCTTTACTGCATGTCCACAGGAGCACCAACGTTGTTTTGTCTCATCAATGTGCTTGTGATGCCTGGTGTCTTTCCTCTCCTTTTTGTCCGAATAACCTCCCTGTTTTCTCTCCTCTGCTCTGAATCCCTCCTTCCTCCACCCACCCACACCAGACCATCGTAAGTATGGCTGCTTATGGCACACACGGACAGACGTGTAGCATTAGTGTTGGGACTCGTTAGAAGAGCCAACGGTGTCTTTCCAATAGCTTAGAGTCTTCTCAGTGGTTTTGTAGAGGATGTACAGTATCTACTGCACTGTGTGGGGAGGACTTTGACTTTCTGTGTTTGTTTGTGCGCGCGTTACAGCCTCCACCGGCACTGTACGGAGGCAGACACACCGTGACTCTGATTCCCGGAGATGGCATCGGACCAGAGCTGGCCAACCACGTGTGTGAACTATTCCGGTGAGAATTCACACACACACACACACACACACACACACACACACACACACACACACACACACACACACAGTGTTCAAATTAGTAGAGGGCTGGACGATATGACCTAAAATCTAAATCACGATTAATTGTTCATTTTCCCTCGATTACGATTAATAAATTATTATTTTGTTGAGTTGGTTTGTGTTTTCTTTGCCCTCATAGTTTACAAACAAGGTTTGTACCGTTAATATGCTCAACTATCAAAGGTGAGATATTTTTTTTATCTACTTTTATCGATTATTTATTTGTCAATTGAAATCAAAAGCACACATGAAAGTTCTTATGAAAATAGTCACATTTTAGTTGTATTGTAAAAAACAAGTTTCCTAGAAAAGTATAATGTATGTTGTAATGTGTATGTTTTGCAAACAAAATAAATGATTTTAAATATTGCCATGTCAAAAGTAAAACACAAGACCTTCACCCAGGAAACGGGCGTTTGTGTCCTGGGAGTACTACTTTAGGGGACCAGTGTTTTAACCCAAACCACAAACCTTTTTCTAATATTAACTGGTCTTTTTGGTGTCTAAAATGAACTGCCCACACAGTGGGAAAAGTACTAACAGGATTTAAAAAACGAATAACAGACATGGAAAAATTACGTCGGTTAGAGGTTCTGAATTTTGGTTTTTCTTACTTTTCGATTGGTCTCGCATTGTCAGACCCTCTTCCACAGCGCTGAGGAGGAGGGTCTGGCGAGTCCACACAACATTCATGGATGCGAGAAAAATGTACTCTGGTTTATTGGCATTTCTTAAAACCAATCACAATCGTCTTAGGGGGCTCTAAGCTCCAGACGGAGCCACGGCGCTGCTGCAAAATAGCCTCGGGAAACATGGAACATGTGTACGTTCAAAGGTTGTTTTAGTCGTGCAACAGGAAACTCAGATTGGACAGATAGTCTAGCTAGCTGTCTGGATTTACCCTGCAGAGATCTGAGGAGCAGTTAACCATAGTCCTCAGAAATCCACCAGAGTTTAGAACGCCAACACAAAGACAGAGGAAGGTGACGGACATCCGGCCGAAAAGAGGGACATCTGGCTGAATTTCCAGCGGCACCTGAGCAATCCCGGAAGTGGAACGTTGTGGATATAGACTAGTTTTTGATTAATTGTCTAGCCCTAGTAACCAGCTCATACTGTCACTAAATGCCTCAGCTCTGTCATATTGAAGTGATCTCCATCTGTTCTTTATTATCAGGTTCTGCTGTGTGCCAGTGGACTTTGAGGTTGTCAATGTGGACTCATCTATGGACTCAGAAGAAGACATCAATAATGCCATCATGGCTATTAGACGCAATGGAGTTGCACTAAAAGGTATGTGTTTTGTGTGTGTGTGTGTGTGTGTGTAAAAATCTGAAAATAATCATAATGTCCCACAAACTGCACCCTGTACAATGCTCACACAGCTGAATCACTACCACTCTAAAACAGTTTCAAAATGCTAAAAATGTCAAACCTGCTGGTGGCGCTAGAGAAACGCTCAGAGGATCTGAATGCATAAGGTTTATCCTCTAAAGCAGGGGTCTTCAACTGAAAGAGAGATGGATCAGATCTAAAAAAAAATAAGATATAAAATGAAGTTGCATATTAATCTGGGCCTACAATAACGTGTGGGCGGCCTTAAGCCTTAATACATACCTTTTTTGCATTGACTACTAAACTATTCAAATAGCCTAATAATTATTGACATGATTTTATAAATCATGTTTTAATGTTAAGCATACATGTGGCACAGTGAATCTTTAGGATGAACTGTATCTGTGGAGTGACTACCATACCTATACGCCAGTAGGCAGTAGGGATTTATATTTGCTAATAATATGTTGGATTCATGTTAAGACTTCTTGAATTTTACTTTTTTTTTTAAACATTTTTTAAATTAACAATAATTTGGAGGCCCCCCTGCATTGACTCTGAGGACCCCCTAGGGGTCCCGGACCCCCTGTTGAAGATCTCTGCTCTAAAGGAACATGAACGCCTGTTGTATCCACATCCAGTCAAGAATAAAATATGTATGCCTGTTAGGATTTCAGCATTTATAAAGCGAAGAGTGTAACTCAAAAGGAAGCCCAGACATTCTGCTTCATCTAGTTGGGTCATGTCTCTATTTTAGTTGTCATTCTTCAGGTGTAGCTTTTGTTTGTTTATCCAGGTAACATTGAGACCAACCACAACCTGCCACCCTCCTACAAGTCCAGAAACAACCTGCTCCGGTAAGGTTTTCATCTTTCACCACTTTCAACACTGGGGTCTTCAAAGTTTTTAAGTCCAAAGACCCCTCAGCTGAAAGAGAGACAGAGCAGGGACCCCCTACTACATGTATTGTATAAAATTGAGTTACTTATTATACTGGGCCAGATGGATGAAAATGAATGGATATTCATGTATTATTTATACATCATGTTTAAATATTAAACATACACGTGGAAGGCACAGCGAATCCTTAAGCCGAAATGTATCTGTGAATGGCTGCCATAGAAGTCTATAGCCACGTCGTTCCACTTCTGGGATTGCTCCGTTGCCGTCGGATGTCACTCTTTTCGGCCGGATGGCCATCACCTTTCGCTTTCTTTGTGTTGGCGTTCTAAACCCTGGTGGATTTCTGAGGACTATGGTTAACTGCTCCTCAGATCTCTGAGGGGTCCTCAGAGTTACTGCAGGGGGATGGCATTACTGTCGCGGACCCCCCTGTTGAAGATCTCTGTCTTAAACAACAACCGTAGCGTTGGTACAGAGCAGTGGTGTTACAGTGTTTGTTCTCATCTTCCATCCGTCTCCATTTGTTTTCCGGCCTCTCTATCCGTCTTATCTACCCTTCTCTTTTCTTCCCTTCACCTCATCCTCTCTCTCTGCAGCACCACTCTGGATTTGTATGCCAATGTGATGCACTGCCAGTCCCTACCAGGAGTGAGGACACGCCACAGAAACATCGACATCATGATCATCAGGGAGAACACTGAGGGAGAGTACAGCAGCCTGGAGCACGAGGTGTGTGTGGGTTCACAGCAGGGAAACGAAAACCAAAAAAAACAGGAGAAAATATTATTAGTAAACTGTAACTAAATAAAAAAACTACAACCTTCAAGAAAAACTATTTGAATATATATATATATATATATATATATATATATACATTACATATATTCACAATTAAAATAAAATAAGCAAAAATGAATGTGAATCATTTCAGTTTTAGTTGTTTAGCTATATTTCACTACTGAAAAAAAAGGAGACAGCATGAATTTCTGTCATTTCTCATCATGACATTAAACCCAAAGCCAGAAACTAACTCAAACTAAATACATCAAAACTAAAACTTTCTGAAAAACTGAAACTAAACAAAAAACTAGCAAACTAAATGAAATCCAAAAGTCAAAACTAAAATAAATTCAAAACTAATTGAAAATTCAAAAACTATTATAACCTTGGTTCACAGTTTCCTTGATAGTGAAATAACACACGTCATAACAAATCCAACCTCCGTGTAACTGCCCTCTTTCTCTCCCTCTGTTTCCGCAGAGCGTACCGGGCGTTGTTGAATGTCTGAAGATCATCACCAAGACCAAATCTCTGCGCATCGCTGACTACGCGTTCAGAACTGCGAGGGCCAAAGGACGCGGACGAGTCACGGCTGTACACAAAGCTAACATCATGTCAGTTTCTGCCGGCTCAGAGGCCCCGACCCTGCCTGTTTTTATTAATTTTTCCCTATAAAACACATGAAACATCTTAATGTGCGCGCGCATGTGTGTGTGTGTGTGTGTGTGTGTTTGTATGCGCAGGAAGTTGGGTGACGGCCTCTTCCTAGAGTGCTGTAAGGAGGTTGCCAGCGGTTACCCTGACATCACCTTTGACAGCATGATTGTGGACAACACCACCATGCAGGTAGCTAGGGCATGTCTGCACGCTGCCATGCTGCTCATCTCACTATGTGGTGTTTATATCATCACCGTCATCATGTTCAGCAGCGCCTCACATTTCTCTTGATATAATGAATCTGATGGTTATGGCTGGAGGATAACAGGGATCGTGTTTAAAATACAAAGAGTTTCTACAGTCGGAAGATACATTAATGGCACTTCTTAGCCCAGTCTCATGCTGGCCCCCCTTATTTATAATTGGAGAAAAAAAACTTGTTGACAAAATGTTCTGAGATTATCTTTTTTTATTTGCAGTGTTGGAATGTAACTAAGTACATTTACTCAAGTACTTGTACTTAACTTGAGTCTTTTCTTTTCATGCCTCCGCTACATTTCAGAGAGAAATATTGTACTTTTTACTCCTCTACATTCATCTGACAGCTTTAGTTACTTTACAAATTAAGGTTTTTGCACACAAAACACATGTAGTTTATAAAATCTGATGTTTTATTATAAATGAAACTAGCCAACAATATAACGGCCTACAAGTCCAGCTGAAATGATTAGACCATTAAACACACAACTGTCTGGATCCTTTACATTTTTTTAAAAATGGGAGGATTTTTCTGCATCGAGTACTTTTACTTCTAATACTTAGTACATTTTCCTGATGATACTTACATACTTTTACTTAAGTAACATTTTCAATGCAGGACTTTTACTTGTAACAGAGTATTTTTACAGTGTGGTATTAGTACTTTTACTTAAGTAAAGGATGTGAATATTTCTTCCCCCAGTGTTTATTTGTGTGTGTTAGCTTGTTTCCAGGCCCCAGCAGTTCGATGTGATGGTCATGCCCAACCTGTACGGCAACGTAGTGAGCAATGTGTGCGCCGGGCTGGTTGGTGGACCGGGTCTGGTGCCGGGAGCCAACTATGGAGAGGATTACGCCGTGTTTGAGACGGTGAGAGGAAACACATCAAACGAGGGAAAGGCACAGAGACCATACAAAAAAGGTCTCTTAAATGTGCATTCATTTTTGGCTACAAGCTGTAAACACAACACTGACAGATTATCACTTGATAGAGTTGATACGGCGACATGTTAGCAAACAGTTGTTGATCTTCACATCCAGCAGAAACAGAGCATTATTAGCATTCATTACCTCCTCCAAGGGGGTTATGTTTTCGGCTCGGTTTGTCTGTTTGTTGTTGGTTGGTTGGTTTGTCTGTCTGTCGGCAGAATCACAGAAAAACTACTGGTCCGATTGTCATGAAACTTGGCGGAAGGGTGTAACATGGGCCGAGGAAGAAGCCATTACATTTTGAAAGAGATCCGAATCCCGGGGGCGAATACACAAATCATTTTTTTCACTTTTGTTAACATTGTAAGATAGGGACTTTGTGCTGCATTCATGGGGTGTCGGAATAATCAGAAAAATTAGATCCTGAATTGGGAAAATTCACACTGCATTAACATTGTGAGATAGGACATGTCTTGGCGGAGGTCTGCGCTCACTGAGTGCCCTTCTAGTTTTGATGTGTTTTTCTGGTCAACTGGTAGCTTTAAGTCCAGTAAAACTGCTAAAACTGACCCTATGTTCGAGTACAACTACATGAAGCAGGTAATAAAAAGAATCTGGCTCCTCTGGCGCCACCTACAGCCTGGAGTGCAATTTGTAAAAATCCACAGCTCCCTGTTCAGATGCACCAATTAAAGCCAGGGGGGGTGTCTAACTGCGTGTCAATCACTGCTCAGGCACACGCATTCATTCTCCCTTGTGGGGGGAGGGGCTTAGGAGACAGTTTTGGGCTTTAGCGGAAAGGGGGGAGGGACTGAGTAGTTGTCGATGTTCACATTTTTTGGCTAAGTCCTGGATCTTCGCAATCCTACCTACAGCACCTTTAAGTTCTGTTTTTGGTCTCCACCAACTCCTGAGGGAAATATCTGGCTCTTTGGTTGTTAAATGTTCCACTACGGTAGGTTTACCGTGTCTGTCTGTAATTTGGGATGACAGAAAGACACAATGCTCTCTACAAAGGAGGGTGTGGGCTCGTCACTATGCACGACAACCTTTTACATTCCATGCATTCATTTCATCCATTGCTTATATAAAAATATTGATTAGTGCAACTTGTTTTTCAAGCCTTCGTTGACTGAAATATTGATGTCTTGCTCCATTACATAGATTTATAGGTATTATAAAAAAAGACTCAATTCCATAAGTATGATGACGATGGTGACAAGAATATCCTTTACTCTTACTTTAGCCATTGCTCCTTCTTTGTGCAAACCTAATTAAGTACAAAAGTATTTCAGCACTGCAGCAACATTGTAAATAATCAGATGTCAAAGCTGCTACACCCCTGATGATGACATGTTCTCCATTTATTACTGTCAACATGCTCTCTCTATGTGCAGGGCACCAGGAACACCGGGAAGAGCATTGCTAACCAAAACACGGCCAACCCCACGGCCATGCTGCTGGCCTCCTGCCTGCTGCTGGATCACCTGAGGCTCCACGCTTACGCCCGCATGATCCGCAGAGCCATCCTGTCCACGGTCACTGAGACTCGGGTACGCCACGGCACACGCTACACATTCTTTGTCCTTTTATAATCCCTCACCGCCTCTTAGCTCTTTTTCTTTTTTTTTTTTTTTTTTTAAACGCATACTATCGCACAAATAAATAAATAAATCGGCAGATGTTTTGATTTGTACATACTCTATTGTTCTTGGCATATATTTGCAGCCTCTGTTGTTTGCTGCTTATTTGGTAACTGATTTTATTGTTTTAATATGATCTTGTGTGTTTTGCGGTCTCTCCACTTTGTTGTAAAGCCCTTTGAGCCACACTTTCTGTATGAAAGGTGCTATATAAAATGAATTGAGATGTTGGGCTCACATTGTTTGGTCGTGTCCTTTGTCCTCCAGCTGCACACGGCGGACCTGGGCGGCCAAGGCTCCACCTCTGAAGTGGTCCGCTCCGTCATGAACGCCGTTCAGAGCACCGGGCCCCTGACACTGAGCCTCTAGAACAAACATTCATGTGCAAACTCTGGCACTGCAGAGTGCCTCTCTTCAGTAGTCTTCTATGCAATTCTATAATAACAAGAGAGTTGTCTGATAGTAGCCTAATACTGAAATGAAACTGTACACACAAACAGTCTATGAAATATTTTTCATCTTAACATAGACACCTCCTGACTGTTTTTTTAAGTGGTTTGATTACTTTGTTTGCATCTATACTTTACCTGAACTGACAATCATACAGTTTACTGTGTGGAACAGTGAAAACACGATACCACACCTGTTTGAGTTACACCTAACCCTTTCCATGTTTATTAGTTTGGTTAATGTATTCGTTATGAAGTGAAAGCCTTTATCCTTCTTGCATTTAACTTATTTCAACCCAAACACGGCTGTTGTTTGTCTACTGAGACACAGCTGTCCTACTATTGAATGTATTGGGCAACATGTTGGGCTGTTGCTGTGAGCCCTATACACCTCTAATAAAGCTAATACAGTTTCTGTAGTTCATTGGTGTGTCTTCAGTCTGTGCTGAAACAAACATATCTGACTGCGTGCAGCACCTGCTTGTCTGGACCACAGGGAGGCCACATTGTCTTGTCTAATTAGATCGCTGTGACTGACGAGTTGTACTACTTGTGTTTTGATTAATAGCAGTAATAATCATAACTTTATTTGTGTTGCACCTTTCAGGAAAATATGCAGCCCAAAGTGCTTCAGACCTTAAAACAATATTTCTAAATGGAAATAAACAACCACAATAAGTAATGTGTTTGATAACAATGCCATAAAATAAATTAAAACAACAATAAAACAAAGTGGTGGAATGTCACTACAAGTACATTTAATCAAGTACCCACTTGAGTAATTCCATTTTATGCTACTTTATAGTTCTACTCCCCTACATTTTGGAGGCAATTATTGTACTTTGTACTCCACTACATTTTTAACTTTCGTTAGAAGCAAATTCAGATTATTAATATAAAATACAACTATATTATTAAACTGATGTATTATTATAGATCAAGCTCTCCAGCAGTATAAGAGGCCATTCAAATAAGCGCCACATTTACCAGTGGCAACATTAAAGTGATGAACACATTAATGCAGGGGTTCTCGAACGCATCGCTCAAAGGTCCGCATCTGATTTTTATTCCAGGTCAAAGGTCCGGAACAATTGGCAATAACAAAAAAACATTCGGTCCGCTTTTTGAGTTTCATAAAAGTACAGCAGTATTCTTAGCTTCAGGTAGTAAAACGTTTACTACCTGAAGCTAAGAAATATGTCAGACAGCCTATTTCAACGTGTAAAATGTAATTATTTATAAATGGGTGGCGAAATGTGACTAATTATATTTAGGCTACTCAAGTAATTGTAATAACAATTTGTACTTAAAGTACTGTACTGTACTAATTTGAGGTACTTATACTTTACTTGAGAATTGCCATTTCATGCTACTTTATATTTCTATATATATTGTACACATTGTATTGTTACTCCAGGACAATCATTTGATGACTTTAGTTTTAGTTTTTTACAAATAAAGATTTGTTTGCATACCAAACATAAGTGCTTATAAAATATGATGCTTTGTTAAAAACCCAACAGTTTATAAGTAGAGCTGAAGCGATTGGTCGATCGATTAGTTGACAGAAAACGGCAACTATTTTGACCATCGTTTAAGTTATTTTTCATAGACAAAATTAGCTCCACCTAAACCACCTACAACAGCTAAATCCTGCTTTTGAGTAATAATAATGTAATGATATTATATACTGTATAATAGTCTAACAGTCAAAGGGGGCTTTGTCTGCATTGAGTACGTTTTCCTGATTATTTACATGCAGAGTGGTGTTTTTACTTACATAAGTAAACGGTCTGAATTATAAAAATATAATTATATTTCTATGAGCTGAAAGTACAGCAGTATTCTTACCTTCATGTAGTAAAAGTACAGCAGTATTATTAGCTTCATGTAGTAAAAGTACAGCAGTATTCTTACCTTCATGTAGTAAAAGTACAGCAGTATTCTTAGCTTCATGTAGTAAAAGTACAGCAGTATTCTTACCTTCATGTAGTAAAAGTACAGCAGTATTCTTACCTTCATGTAGTAAAAGTACAGCAGTATTCTCAGATTCATGTAGTAAAAGTACAGCAGTATTCTTACCTTTATGTAGTAAAAATACAGCAGTATTCTCAGATTCATGTAGTAAAAGTACAGCAGTATTCTTACCTTCATGTAGTAAAAGTACAGCAGTATTCTTACCTTCATGTAGTAAAAGTAGAGCAGTATTCTTACCTTCATGTAGTAAAAGTAGAGCAGTATTCTTACCTTCATGTAGTAAAAGTACAGCAGTATTCTTAGCTTCATGTAGTAAAAGTACAGCAGTATTCTCAGCTTCATGTAGTAAAAGTACAGCAGTTTTCTCAGATTCATGTAGTAAAAGTACAGCAGTATTCTCAGATTCATGTAGTAAAAGTACAGCAGTATTCTCAGATTCATGTAGTAAAAGTACAGCAGTATTCTCAGATTCATGTAGTAAAAGTACAGCAGTATTCTCAGATTCATGTAGTAAAAGTACAGCAGTATTCTCAGATTCATGTAGTAAAAGTACAGCAGTATTCTCAGATTCATGTAGTAAAAGTACAGCAGTATTCTCAGCTTCATGTAGTAAAAGTAAAAGTTTTTGTCGCTTTGACATTTTTGTCAGGTTTTTTCTGGACGCTTTTTGTTTATTTTGTTTCCGTGTATGGTCAACATTACTAACAATGTATGGATCCTGATCCTGATGGACTCGCCGTTTGGTCCGGATGCGGCCCTCGGTCCAGACTTTGAGAAGCGCTGCATTAATGCATCAATAATTATAATTCAGTAATATAATATATACATTATTCTGAAATGGGCTATTCTGCATAATGAGTACTTTTATTTTGATACTTTATATTGATGCAGATACTTCATGTCAAAAGTGGGATTACCCCTCATTAAAAGCCAGATTAAAAAGATAAATCTTAATTTCTTTTTAAAAAATACCAAGGGAGTTTGCTGTATTAGCAAAGATGTTAATCCACTGCTGAAAATAGTCCCAACACAAGCACTATTTACTGGCTCAATGTCTTCAGTATTAAATGATCCATAGACAGACTGAGGAAGTCAGAACATATTGTGAGATGGATGCTTCGTTGGTTTTGGACTTTTTCAGCAGCATGGTGGCCCAGTGGACAGCCCAGCAAGAGGGTTCGAATCTCGGGCGTACCCAGGCCTTTCTGTGCGGATGTTTGCATGTTCTCCCCATGTCTGCATGGGTTTTCCTCTGGGGTGCTCTGGTTTCCCCCACCTTTAAAAACATGTTGATTAGGTTCTCCAGTCAGTACCCTTGATCAATAGTCTAGAAATCTAGACGCACCCTAGCGACAGCAAATTTAATTTACAGCCAGGGGGGGTCTAGGCACTCTCCGTTGGCTTGCGAGCTGGAAAAACCAAACTCTAGTCAAGCCAATCACATCGTGTATAGAGTCTGTGGGCGGGCTTATGGCTACTGCTGCTGGGAACAGCGGTCTTCTGGAAGACTTGGAGTTAAGCTTTTCTTTGAGAAAAGAACAAAGAACGGCACTGAAATCATTCTTAAAAAAGGAAGATGTGTTCGGAGTTTTGCCAACCGGATACGGCAAAAGTTTAGCTTCGCTACCTTCTTCGTTGCTCTGCCTGGTTGTAGCGCTATCCTATTGCGTGCAGAGGGAATTTGAAAGACAACCGTTTGTCCCGCCCCTCGGATTGAGCCCTGCCAATGGTGAGTTCCCAGACCCAACATCTTGATGTGGGTCTGGCCTGTCAGGCTACTTGATCAAGGCACTGGCTCAGATCTGGAGTTGGTCCCCGGGCGCTGTAAGGGCTGATTGGTTAAAGTGAAGAATGAATTTCGCTACATGGATGTGTAATGTGATTTCTTTCATGGGATGACACTAACAAAAATGTATCCAAGACTTTTTGTCATTTCATCTTTTTCATGATATCGTTAAATATTTGCAGTAGTTAGAGCCCACTGATAACTACGTTTCATAATATCAAAATAGGAAAAGAAACAGCTTGAGCAGCCCCATGTGCGACTGTGTGTTCATGTTTCTGTGTGTATGTTTAAGGGCTCTCAGCGGGCCCCTCGATAATTAGAGGCTTCCCCCGATGAGGGAGCAATTGAGGGGAGGCAAACAGATTATAGCAGAACGAGAGGTGGAATGCAGGAGACGGAGAGAGAGGGGGAGAGAGAGAGAGAGAGAGAGAGAGAGGAAAAACAGTGAGCAGGGGTGAGAAAGAAAAGGACAACTCTCCTCCTGTTGCTGCCTTCTCATTTCTCTCCCAAAACATCCTATCTGTCACAACATCTGACGCTGTCTCTGCTCCCTCTCTACCGCCCGCCGATGCCAAAACACACGTACACATATCAGTTTAATGAGTGCGTATGAGAGGTCTTTGATCATTCTGGGACGCTAATAACAGGAATCTAATTTGATCTGCTGGTCCACGGCCTTCGTGTGCACTCCTTGTCCTGCACTTAATGGGGATCAAAGTCGGGCCAACAGCAACATGGTTCATATCTAAACAATCAGCAGGAAATGACATTAATTCACCGCTGCAGCCCGGACATCAAAACAACCCGCTCGCTCTCCTCTCGAGTACCCCATCTTTATTTTACCCCTGCTTTTCATAAAACCAAGAAAAGGGGAGGGATGTGTTAAAAGTGGAGGGGGCGGGGGGGGACAGGGAGGAAGACAGGAGGAGAAGGGGAGACGGGAGTCAGCAGCGGGAGTTGGCTGAGTAATAAGTAAGAGGGGAACCCAGCATGGATGCGGCTAGTTTGTGCAAAAGCAGATCAGGTTGTCCTGGAGCCTACAGATGCTTCACGGGACGCTGAGGGCGAGGACGAGGTGAGTGAGACGTCTACGCTCGCTTGTGCTTCCTCCTCTCTCTGTTTTTCTGCTTGAAATAGGGGAATTAAAATCGGTATGATGCGGATGTTGCTTTTAATGAGGCTGTGGAGGTTACAGGTGGAAGTTTACTTTTGTGTTTAGAGTGTTTCAGTTGACGGGAGATCATTTCTGACCGGAATAATGTAGATAAGAACGGTTTTTAAAAAACATACGTGGAGAGGACTGATTTGAGCTTTTTAGATAAATTGTACTGTATTGTAAGTATTCACCAGCAGGTGTCCGGTCTTCTAATTGGATTGACAGAGCCAAAAGATGTCAACAAAGCAGAGGTTTCAAGGGAAACCACCATCAGCTAAAGTGCAGTAGATCCTCTGTTTCTGTTTGTTTCTGATTTTCCTGTTGACAGTGGTGGAAGAAGTACTCAGATTTTTTTTACTCTAGTGAAATACCTGCATTTAAGTTAAAGTGCGCAAGTGTTATTATCAGCAAAATGAACATAAAGTATCAAAAGTAAAAGGACTCAGTGACATGTCCCTGTGACTAATATATTATTATATATAACATTATTACATTACTAATACTGGTGCGTCAGTTTGTAAGCAGCATTTTACTGTTGGAGCTGCTGGAGGTGGAGCTAGTTTGCATACGCAGTTCCGTGGAGTCCTGAGGTTCCCAACATTGGGGTCAACATCGGAGAGGTGATAAGAAAAAAATCATTTCTGCTCTACACATTTATGTTAAAATGTAGGACCTTTCTTCAATCTTTGCTTTTGTTTTTGAAAATATTGGATACTTTGACCTCTTTAAGTCTCAAACCAGTGGTGTAGTCTACGTGATATGCAGGTATACGCCGTAACACCCACTGGGAAAGGTCAAGGGTTTTCATAAACCCACTGAAAAAAGCACGACGATAACGTTACGTAACGACGATTGTTTTGTGACAGAACGGTCACACTTTCGTTCGGTAAACTGTGCTTAATTAATGTGTCTCCCCCATCTGTACCACTGTCTTCGATAATTGCGCAACCAGGCCAGATTGTTTGAGATATCTCACGAGTCCTTTAGCAGCAGATATGGTCTCTCCTATATCCGGCGCGTTGTCGGCCGGTGCGTCGACATGCAGACCGTGGCGAAGGACAGTAGGCTATTAATTAGGTGATCGAGACAAGAAAGTCTCCTATATGGTTCCAGGGCTTTGATTATGTTGCTGAGGGAGCTGCTACGGTCGAGTTTTCTTTCCTCTTTTTCTTCATTCGGATCCACTTGCGACCCATTCCATTCTGAATAAACAAACAACGCAGTTCACATGCTTCGTCCTTGTTGCATTATTCATTAAGATCATTCTAAACAGATTTCTGTAGTTCAAACAACTCGGAATTGTAGTTGAGAACGTCAGTTATAAACGGCCCACGTTTTAAAAAAATTGTCGGGTTTAAATCTGGCTCGGGCTCATAATTACAGTTAATGTGTCGGGCCGGCCCGGGCTCGAACACAATGTGCACGGGTTCGGATAGGGTCGGGCTTGATTTTTTTTTTGGGCCCGATCTAAGCTTTACCCTGAAGCTACTGCCGCTTCGAAAGACACTGCAGAACACGTTAACGTTACAGAAACTACAGGAAATGAGCCAGATGAGGCTGATGCTATACTGTAGATGGTAACGTTACAAAAAACGTATGGAGTGTCGCTCTGGCGTTATTATGGAACCCACGCAACTTCTTCTAATTGGCCAGGCGTCTATGCCTACGCAAGGTAACGTAACCCGATTTGTTCAGGTCCTATCCCCTGACCAATCGGCTATCCTAACCTTAACCACTCAAGGTCAATGCCTAACCACAACCGATCGGGCTGCTTCGTAGGGCGGGACTTGCCTAAAAGTTACGTGGGATCCATAATAACCATAGACAGTATATAAACGGAGACCAGTGAAGGACATTAGAAGCACTTTTCCGGTGAGCGTTGAGCGTTACTGTGCAGCCTCCAACTGAGCTTGAAGACGTAGATGTGGCGTGAGCAAACTGTCTGAAAGTTATAAGTCTTCCGGTAGCTGTGCCAAGAGAAATCTCAATCATTCCCAATTTTGCAGAGACGGAGAGCGTAGGTATATGTGAGGAGATAACATGGACACAGGCTAATTAACTGCTAACTAAAATGCTAGTTAACATTAGTAATTAAACTTAACAGCTAATGCGAGCTTCTCCTGTACTATACGGTAATTCCTCTACTATGCGACAGTAAGTCGCATGGTTATGACACAATAGATAGCCCATTTTTACAAAAACGTCTACTACGGAGTCATAACGTGAGGTACAAGGTAATGGAGCCTTTTATACATTGTCGTGTTTCTTTATAAATAAACAATGGACAAATAAAGTCTTTAAACGCTTCAGATGTAAAGTTATTCGCTGTCAAAGTGGCGTCAAAATGAATGGCAGTCAATGGAATGCTAACGGCGGGTGAGTGCTTGTTAGCATCAAAATGGCGCCATAGGATCTACGGGTTGTTGACAGATGCTTACCTCCTTGATAATAACGCCTCGCTCTGGAACGAGTGGGTATGAAGCTGAGAGGTAAAAAAATCACACTATATTCAAAAAACTAGACTACACCACTGCCTCAAACAGATATTTAAATGAAACCGTTTGAGAAGTTTAGAGTAGACATGTTTCTGTGATAGGTCACAAGCCAAAAAAAATGCTAGAATAGTAAAACCCAGCTCTCCTGCTGCAGCTCTCCCCTCTCTGTCCTCAACCCCTCGCTTCATACAGTCAACTAGTACTAGTCTTTCATTTCGGTCATCCCCCTCGTGACTGTGATCCACAATCCATTATATAGCAGCAATTCTATGAGAAATACATCCTGTTTTCTTTGTAAAGCCCTTTGAGATGACTTGAGGCTCTAGCTCGCTACAGAAACATGAACTTGAATTAGCCGCAGACGTGAGTCTTTGGCTACGGTTAGAAGGCTAAACTAGAAGCAACATTTTCTCTCCATCTCTAAAACACTTTGCAGATATTGACATGTGTTTTATTGCATTTATTTTGAGTCTGTCTGCCTGTTCTGGGGTTCCTCTGCAGTGTCGGCAGTTGTTGCCAATGCTGGAATAGCAACTTTTTCTGCAGGACTTTCCGTCATTGAATCAGGCTTTCACCATGTGAAGGGACATGCATGCACATCTGCATTTGTAGAACAGCCAATAGGAACGATCTCTCTCTCTCTGAAATGACCTGTGATTGGCCAAAGTCTCACGTCACGGGCTAGATTTTCTAAAGCCTGAAAACAGAGCCAAGAGGAGTCGTCTAGTTTTCTCTCACAGCACTTGAATTACAATATGCTAAAAGGTTATTAGATTGGTAGATTAGGTTATTAGTTATTATTTTTTTTCTGCCCAATGACGCCACAAACAAATGTACATGCCACAGCTTTAAATGGAAATATTCTAGTAAGGTACAAGTACCACCAAATTAAACTTAAGTAGAGCACTTGTAACCAAATGTACTTGTCTTTGCACTTGCTCGTCAGTTTTTGATAAACCCCTAACTGCCATGAGTGTGTAATGCTGATCGCTGGAGATTGGTCAAACAAATGTGACCTTATTAGAGCTTGCACATTTGCACTCAGTAAATATCTCACATGAGGGGCCCTCTCCGCATGCCTCCGAATGTGTGCGTCTCCGTGTGTGCTCAACTGTAAAAGTGTGTGAAGGCGCTGCTGTAAACATTGTTTCACGTCTCATTGTTTTACAATTAAAGTGCTCACTGGAGCTTGACCGTACATATTGACCCCTATTGACTTCAGCTGTGTGTGTTGGTGGGAGGTTTACAGACAGTAGAGGTCAGATAAAGTATACGTGGCACCAACTTTAACCACAAACATACAGCTATAGACACATCCAGTCGCTGGTCATTATAAACAAACTGTGAACTGAATGCCTGTTTCATAATCACTGGCGTCACAATACACCCTGTGATCATTTTTGGCAATATGTCTGAGGACTGCAGAGAAAAGAGGGGAACTGCTAATTGGCATTCACTAATTGGGTGAAGAATAACACAATAAGTTCACAGGCAGTGGTGGAAAGTGCATTTACTTTATTTATGCAAGTACTGTACCTAGGTCCGATTTTGAGGTACTTGAGTATTTCCATTTTATGCAACGTTATGAAAGGCGTGAGTGGAGGGGTATTTAGTTGGTTGCAACCCGCACGCTAACTAAATCCTACACACTGCTCCCTTAAATCTCATTGGCTGGATATTGGATTTCTTGGCAAACAGGTTCCAGTAGATCAGGGTCAACAGGCCTCTTGTACTAAAATGTCTGCAGAAGCAACTTGAAGGGCACTCAGAGCACCCACACCTCTGCCAGTGCTATCTTGCAACGTTAACAAAAGTGAAAAATGATTTGTGTATCTGCCCCGTTATTCGGATAAGCTCCAAAATTGAATGGGTTTTTGCCTGACCCATGCTCCACCCTTCCAGCAAGTTTCATGAAAATCGGGCCAGTAGTTTTTCCATAATCCTATTGACGGACAAACAATCCAACAAACCGAAATAAAATAGCTAAAAACATGTTACCATAATAGTGACATGTCTCTATTGGATAGGTTACCATGGAATTTGGTAGGAGTTCATGTCCTTCTTATTATAGTGTATTTTTTTATACATTTATTTATTCATAAATATATTTTATATTGGTGGTGTGTCAGTCCTGTTTCTCTGCTCCTCTCCCAGCCAACATGTCAGTCTCCGTGGTAACAGACTCATACCCGTCCATTGGCTGGTCGGTGGTCTCTGTGACCCCGGCGGGTACCAACGTCACAGACTGGGAGCGTGACGCCGTCCTGGCGGTGGCCGAGGTGGTGGTGCTTGCCATCATCTTGGTGATGGCGCTGTTCGGCAACGGGCTGGTGCTTGTGGTGTTGCTAAGGCGGCGAGGACACCACAACCCGCTGCACCAGTTCATGCTCAACCTGTGTCTGGCCGACCTGGTGGTGGCGCTGTTCCAGGTAACATGAATTGTCAGCATTTTGGTCCCCACAAAGATGTCTGACCCACACAGAGAACTAACTTGCTAACTTGAATGGGGATTCAATTATTTAATTGTGAGGCTCTTCTAGACTTTCCGCATGTGGATCAAATTCTGATTCAACAGTGAAACAAGTCATTTTGACAAATATAGACCCAATCATAATGTTGGTTTACAATAACTTCTGGGTAGAAAACTCCTGCGTCCCGTACATACACTTTAACGGTGCTGAACAAACAGGGACGATGAACAACTGGATATATTTTCATCTCATTCATCTAAAATGCATGTTTGATGCTTTTTATTATGGCTGTCAATCGATTAAAAAATGTAATCTAATTAATTACATACTCTGTGATTAATTAATCAAAATGAATCGCATACATAATTAACGGTGCCTGAACCGATACTTTTTAAGAAAGTAAAAAAAGAAAAGAAAAAAAAAAGGGTACTAAACAACAGTTGGTGACATCAAAGAACGGCTTGTCTAAGGCCATATGGTCAAAATTAAATGATTTAATAATAATGAATAACAATAACAATAAGTTATTTCACTAGTAAATTGCTGTTGAACGACAAAAACAACAACCAGATAGGAAAAGGACATTTACAATAACTTCAAATGCACCAGGAGGCTGTAGTTTACCAGTTTCATTGAACGCACCGTCTGTGTTGTTTCTCCGACGGCAGCTGCAGATTGTTACACCCCGGTGTTGAATCCTCTACAGTAAAACACAGTCACACTTTACACCGTTTAGCGTTAGCTGTCAGCATGTGTTTAATCCAGCTACTAGCTAGCGGTAGGCTAACGTTAGCTGCTGTTGAGTATTGTGTTAACTAGCGTCACGTGCAGCGGGGTTTGTGTTTCATGTAACATCTGTTTCAGAGCAGCAGAGAGAAGCGCAGACATATCAGTGGCATCAGATTTTCATCTGTATGCAAACGCCAATATGGAATGGATTAATCTGCGTTAATTTTTTTAACGCGTTATTTTTTCTCAGATTAATTAATCGAAATGAACGCGTTATTTTGACAGCCCTACTTTTTATATGTCAACACTGTCACTAACGTTAGCATGGAGAGCTAATTTACCTGTTGGGCCACAGACTAAAGAAAATGACCACCAAAACTGCTGTTCCTAACACTAAATTTAGTTTATCAAAGACGCTAGCAAAGCAACAAAGGACAGAAAATAAGCACAGCAAAAACGTGTAACTATATATACTGTATCTTTAAACGCTACAGTTATGCCTGAAAATGACAACAGAAATATACAAGTTTGCCGAATTCTCACATCTCCGCAATTCAACTCAACGGTCAGTTCTACCCGGAAGTAATTTTTGTGTTAGCGCGACATCAAGGTGATTCTTTCTATAAAAACACAGGACCACAGGTGCACACACTGGGTGCACCCCCTCCCTGCATCTCACTCCACCCTTCCTCCCCCTCTTCTTCCTCTCTGAGGTGTTGCCCCAGCTGGTGTGGGATGCTAAAGGCCGCTTTCCTGGCCCGGACTTCCTGTGTCGCCTGGTGAAATACCTGCAGGTCCTCGGGATGTTCGCCTCCTCTTACATGATCGTAGCCATGACGATGGACCGGCACTACGCCATCTGCTGCCCCTTGCAGGCGCACCGCAGCGGCGCCACCCAACGCTGGAACAGCTTCATACTGCTGGCATGGGGGCTGTCACTGCTGCTCAGCCTGCCACAGGTCAGTCATGAACACAAGAAAGGAATACAACTTAGATCAGACTTAGAAAAAGGAACACCAGAATTTATAAATAACTAGATTTAGTTTACTCAAAGTCTGCTCGAAAACAGAAGGAAGAAGAAAAAGAAAACTTTGGGTTTTGTACGAACAAAATCCACCTACCAGCACTTTTTAAACTCACAAATTAACACGCTATATCTCAGGTATATTAAAGGTCCAGTGTGTAACGTGTTTAGTTGTTCATTATTCAAATCTGTGTTGCCCGTTCACAGACTTGTCCTTTTTCATGAATATTTACCACCACCATCAATTCCAAGTATTCCTATTGGCTTGAAATGTCACATTTGCGTTCGCATGAACTGGGGTAGACGCTCCGTATTCATGCGCCATCTTGAAATACGTTAGCCAGTAAGGGACATACAGGACGTACTGCTCCGCCTTTCGCGTTTTCGCTGTCACATGATGAGCTCACAGGTGCTGCCAATGCTGCTAATGGGTATCGTAGCTTCCCGGCCCCGGCAAGTTTGAAGAAAAGAACATGGAGGACCACACGTAGTCAAAATCCAAATTTCAGGAACAGGAGTCTTCTTCTTCGCCCAGAAAAAAAGAAAAAGGATATTGAAAAGAGCAAGAGACTGGCTTTTTGAAGCGTGAAGGCTACCGTAGCTGTAATACGTACTTTGAACTGCGTGGCGCGAGAGAGCTGATTGCGATATATGATCTCAACGCTAGATGGGAGAAATTCCTACACATTGGAACTTTAACCCGTAGAAAAAAATGTGTTGAGAAACAATTTTCCGTTTTAATGAGAGATTTGTACCAGACCATTTCTTGGCTTGGAGCCGCCCGTTGCAAGGCCACCAGCATAGGCTCTAGGCAGCGCTTATCCAAGAAATAGTCGGGTACATAACCCCCATAAAACATTGGATTGTCGACTTTATATCTAGTTTTTTTTTGTTTTTTTTTGTTTTTTACAGATTAATGATAAAGTGATATGTGAGATATAACATGTTAATTAGCTTACTTTAGAGGTGCTGGTAGGTTTATATTGTTTGTTTAATTTGTACCACTAGGAAGTCACTGCTACTGGCCAAGAAATGAACCCACACAAACCCACATATAAAACCACAATTTGTCATTTCTAATCTTCTTTTCAAAATACAAATCAAACAAACAAGACATAACGTGTCAATTAGATGGTCTTCTACAAACGGCAGCCAACACACCTCTTTACTCCTCCAGGTTTTCATCTTCTCCCGTTCAGAAGTGGCTCCAGGTGTCTATGAGTGTTGGGGCAACTTTGTTGAGTCGTGGGGCCTCAAAGCCTACGTGACCTGGATGACCCTGGCTGTCTTCATCCTCCCTGCCCTCATCATCACTGTCTGCCAGGTAGTGAGGGACGGACCAGACCAGAATAGAATTGATTTTACAGTGGTAGAAGAAGTATTCAGATCCTTTACTTAAGTAAAAGTACTAATACAACACTGTAAAAATGCTCTTGTTACAAGTAAAAGTCCTGCATTGAAAATGTTTCTACATATTGGGCAGTAAGATAAGCCATTTAGACACACACACTCACTCTCTCTCTCTCTCTCTCTCTCTCTCTCTCTCTCTCTCTCTCCAGTTGTGGAAGAAGTATTCAGATCCTTTACTTAAGTAAAAGTACTAATACCACACTGTAAAAAATACTGTTGTTACAAGTAAAAGTCCTGCGTTGAAAATGTTACTTGGTGGCCGGGTTGCTCAGTGGGTAGAGCAGGTGCACATATACTTCGAGGCTTATGCCTCGACGCAGAGGTCCAGTGTTCGAGTCCGACCTGTGACGATTTCCTGCATGTCTTCCCCCCTTTTTCACCTAGCTGTCCTATCCATTAAAGGCAGAAAAGCCCAAAAATAATCTTTAAAAAAAATAATTGTTACTTGGTAAAAGCATGTAAGTATCATCAGGAAAATGTACTTAAAGTATTAAAAGTAAAAGTACTCAATGCAGAAAAATCCTCACATTTTCTAAACTGGAAAGAATCCAAACAGTTCTGTGTTTAATGGACTCGATGGTGTTTTAAGCCCTCAATGTCGACTTCAAGGCAGTTAACCCTAACCATTGCCTAATCCTAGTGCCTTCCAGGCAGCGCTGCCTGGAAGACGACGTTTGGGGCTTAAAATCAATGGTCTAATCATTTCAGCTGGACTTGTAGGCCGTTATATCGCTGGCTAGTTTCATTTATAATAAAACATCATATTTTATAAACTACTATGTGTTTTGTGTGCAAAAAATAATAATATGTAAAGTAACTAGTAACTAAAGCTGTCAGATTAATGTAGTGAAGTAGAAAGTAGCATGAAAAGTAAAGTACCTCAAATTTGTACTTTAGTACCGTACTTGAGTAAATGTACTTAGTAACATTCCACCACTGGTGGAGACACAAAATAGTGATTCTGACAACAGCTGACGGTTCATGTGGTGTTTTGGGAATCGCCGAGGATTTCCCGAAATCGATTCGTTTCCAGTTCACAATGTCCGATTCAATTACCTTTCCGATTCCTCCAACCCTGGGAGATTCTCAGAGATCTTATGCTGTAAATTGTACGAGCAAGAAGCAACCCTCAAATATTTTTTTTTAGAATGCACCAGGTTAAAGCAACACTAGAGAACTTTTCCAGCTTCGGTCCCCCTACAGGTTGGAAGCGGAATTGTCCATTATATTACATTATGCAAGTTTGCCAGATTGGTTAGCGGATCTGTAGTTCGAATGAACTGGACAATGTAATGTAATGGACAATTCCACTTCCAACCTATAGGGGGACCGAAGCTGGAAAAGTTCTCTAGTGTTGCTTTAATGTTTACATTAAAGGGGTGATAGAATGGTTATATAGGGTATTTCACACTGTTCCTTAAGGTCTCCTAATAGGGTATGTAACATTGGTTGGGCTGAAAATTGCCCGAATGCTATTTTATTAGGCCCTTAACTACCCTGTGAATATGGCTCTATTTGGAACAAGAGCTTTTCTTCCAAATATGGTATGCTCATGAATATTTAGATGAGCTGCACGCTGATTGGTTTGAGCGAACCACATAGAAACACATTGGAGACGAGACAGCAGGTCCTATTTCGTTATTAAATTCACTTCTGAGACTTTTTTATGTGAGAAATCAACTATATAAAGCTCAATTATGGGCCGTTTTACGAAAATTGATGGCTAATTGCAAATTTAGTAAGACGTGTCGGACTTTAGGAGCTCCACACAGTCTGACGAGAAAACGGCAACCTCCATACCCAGTGAAAGTCACCGTTTCTCGGCTACTGGACTACTGGGGGTCGGGGCTTCGCGGAGCTCCGCGGAGCTGGCTGGCTGGCTGCCAGCTGCCGGCATAACTACAGTATATTTAGTTTGAATTTCGTCACGCCACTTATATAACATCTACCCCAAGGTCTTATAAAGCTAACTATGGTGTCCGATTTCAATTTAATGCATTTTTGTGAACATTAGCTAGGGATTTCGTTAGCTGCTACTGTCCCTCCAATCCTATGTGTACAGATCGCATCTAGCTAGTTAGCTTCACTTTCGGCATAATTAAAGTCTATTTACAGTTTGAATTTCGTCACGCCACTTATATAACATCTACCCCAAGGTCTTATAAAGCTAACTATGGTGTCCGATTTCAATTTTGTGAACATTAGGGATTTAATTTGCTGCTACTGTCCCTTCAATCCTATGGGTAAAGATCGCGGCTAGCTGCAGGCCCTGGAGCTCCATCAGGGCCTCGGCATTTTGTAGTCCAGTAACCCAGAACCGGTGACTTTGCGTGGGTATGGAGCGCCGCTGGCTTACCTTCGTGACGGAGGTCCAGCTAGCTCACAGCGAGTCTATGAAGTAGGACACGCCGGGCGGCGAGGCAGCACCGGCCGCTGTCACGTAGCCTGCTGAGCTCCTGCTGAACTGCGACACACAGTCGGACAAAATTTGCAATTAGCCATCAATTTCCTTAAAACGGCCCATATTTGAACTCTACATAGTTGATTTCTCGCATAAAATCCGGCCCCCTGCAAATTTTGATCCGGCCCCCATATATATTCCCCATATATATTTTGGTTCACAATAAATTTTGGCCCGCCTAGTTTTTGTCACTTTTTACAAAGTTTTTGCTGCTTTTTCCAGCATTTCTGTTGCTTTATTCAACATTTTTTTATGCTTTTTGGGATTTTTTCAACATTTTTGTCAACCAAATTATCAGTGAGAAGACTATAGGAGACATGCAATAATACAGTCAAAGATATTTGACTTTTTCGATGACATACAAGCAATAAACTCTACATGTCTGGCCCTTGATGTGATTCTAATTTTCCAGTATGGCCCTTAGTGACACCGCTGAAAGAAATCTGAGAATTGATTATTTTAACCAGCCCTAATTCTGAATTCTAAAACAGCTAGCGCGGCATGTGGTGGTTTTTAATTCACCACAAACATCACTGGACGTGTCATCTTCCCACAGGTGCGAATCTTCATGGAGATCCACAACAGTCTGCACCTGAAGTCAGAGCGCCGCCTGTCCCCCGCCTCCCTCTCTCCATCCAGACGGGACAGCCAGAGAGCGGGGGCAGGAGGCTGCAGAGGGAGGTCCAGTCTCTCCCTGTACGTTTCACCACTCATGTTCAAAAACCCTGGGAGTGACACCAGCTTTGACCCTGGATCCATCTCTCAGCACCTGCCCATGGGTCCACTCGGGGCCAACAGCATCATGTCACATTGTGATTCTCACACATACACTGTTCACCCAGGTGAGACCCACACAGACTGCTGTCACTCTAGATTAGGGGTTGGGAACCGAAACCCAGTTCCAAATTGGAACCGATTCCAAAATGCCAAGAACCGGGGATTCTTAGAGCATATTATTTTTTTTCTGGGAACTGGCTGATTGTATATGGCCCGACGTATGTTGGACCCTGTGTCATTTCGGCGGGTTACAGTTACAGTAAAGGGAATGTTGAATCATATTATTTGATAACAGCAACAAAATCAAATGAAACTATGTATGAAATTAATTTCACAGGTTCCATAAACTGTATGAAGTGAATTGTAAATATGAATATAAATGAATATGAATTGTGTAAATGTTTTTCACCCCGCCTCTCAAAGAATAGGAATCAAGAAGCATGAAGGAACGGGATCCATAAACAGAAATGGAATCAGAATTGTTCAAATCCAAACGATACCCTACTCTACTCTAGATATTTATTTTATTCTATTCTACTGTGGCATATGTTTTCCCCATTTTTGTTCATGCCTCCTCATCCTGTGGGTTTTCTGTTAGTTGAGTTGAAGCCTGATGTGCTGCCTGGCCCTGTAGCGCCCTCTGCTGTGTGCTGCCGTTTACCCAAAGCCCCCCCGGCCCGTGGTGGAGAGGTATCAGCGGCCATGTCAAAGACAGTGAGGATGACGCTGGTCATAGTGCTCGTCTACTCGCTCTGCTGGGCCCCGTTTTTCAGCGTCCAGCTGTGGGCCGCCTGGAACCCCGACCCATCTCAGAACGGTGTGCGCACACACACGCACGCACACACACACACACACACACACACACACACACACACACACACACAAAAGTCCACATTTTGCACCTGAATTTGTGAAAATGTATTTTTATACTCTACATCCCTCAGTCTTGGCAATCTAGTTCATTCTCTACAAGCTTCCCTATCATTTATTCCTTGACTGTAAGTTACCACTTTACCTACCAAACAGTATTTACAAGGTTTTCATAACAGTAACATTTAATTTTTATAACATGTATTATTAGATTATTTAGAGTCTACATTAAAGCTATAGTGCGTAGTTTCTTTTGTTGTCATTCTAAGTAATGACAACAACACTGTCGTCGCGTCCACATGATACAAGCCGTCCGTGATCACGCTCCCCCACACCTCCTCCACACAGTTGCTAGTAGCCAAGGAGGACACGGAGGATTACAAAAACATGATGGACTCTTCAGAAGAGGTAATTATCTTCACTCGAGTTTCTGCGCGCGAAAGTCACCGGACGACACAATCTTCTGAACATAGCCATACTGAGAAATACAGAGAGAGTTGTGTGGAGCTGATAGTCTTAATTACCTTTGTAGCAACTCATTTGGCAATGGCTTGAATGTAACGGACGTTCAATAATATCAAAACGTTACGCACTAAAGCTTGAAGGTTTGATATCTTGAATAAAACCAAATTCTGTGTCAAATACAAAAACAGAAAAAGTTAACTGAGTTATATGAATGGAATTACTAAGTTAGAAACTAGTTATCTATATTTGCAGAAATACTAAATATGTAATACGTGAAATAAAAGTCTTAATCTACATCATGTCAAATAATGACTTCTGCATAAATTGTACACACAGGGGCCATTTCTCTGCATTGAGTTCTTTAATTTTTGTACTTTAAGTACATTTTCCTAATAATAACTGTACTTTTATTTTACAGTGTGGTATTAGTACTTTTAAGTACAAAGTCAGAATACTTCCTCTACCACTGAATTTGATACAAATTCAACACTGTGTGTGTGTGTGTGTGTGTGTGTGTGTGTGTGTGTGTGTGTGTGTGTGTAGGTGCAGTGTTCACCCTGCTGATGCTGCTGGCCAGTCTGAACTCGTGCACCAACCCGTGGATCTACTCGGCCTTCTCCAGCAGCGTCTCCCCGGAGCTCCGCCTGCTGCTGCTCTGTCGCACCGCCTCACAGCGCCGGGGCTCGTTACCAAACGACTCCATCACCACACACAACTCCAACTGCTGAACAATACACACAGCCAACACAGTCAAGTACAAAATCCTGTAATGATGGGACACGTGAATAAAAAGTCTGTATATTGTACCATCTATAGTATGCTACAAAACTAGAGCGCTTACTTTTACTGTTGTTTAAAAAATAGTTTTTTACATTTTGGGAAATACACTTAACGTTACTCGCTTTTTAGCGGAGAGTTGCCTTTTGCACCACACAGGGAATATGTTGCGCCCAGGTCCTCGGTAGTCTCGCATTGCCAGACAGCGATGTGGAGTAACGTTAACGTTAGGTCCTCGGTAATGTGGACACGGATACCAGGGTACTTGAAGCTGTCCCTCTCCACCGAGGACGACCCCATACCGAGGACCCGTTGATATGACTCTAGTCTGCCTTTATCCAAGAAATAGCTAGCTAGTTAGCTAGTCGGGTAACTAACGTTAGCTACATAAAGCACGTAATACGACGAATTGTCGTTTTTTACACTTAGTTTTTATAACTGGCAATTAATGAGCGTGGTGGAAGTAGAAGTAGGATTTAGCTCACTAACAAGTTAACATTATATCTCGTTTGTGTTTTAAAAGTCTAAAAATGACAAACTTGGCCCGACTTCCCAGAGAAAAACGTAGGTTTTTGTACGAACTAAATCCACCTACCAGCACTTCTTAAGCTCACAAATGAACACATTTTATCTCAGGTATATTAATCCGAAGAAAAAAAACTTAGTGTTTAAAGGAAAATACACTAACTGCTCTTATCCAAGAAATAGTCGGGTAGCTACATGTAACCCCACGTAAAAACGTCATATTGTCGATTTTATACTTTTGTTTTTTTTGTACAGATTAATATAAAAGGTATGTGAGATAAACCATTTCAATTAGTTTAGAGGTACTGGTAGGTTTATCTTGTTTATTTAATTTGTAGACAAAAAAGTTTTCCTCTAGGAAGTCACTGCTACCAGACACAAAATAATCCAAACCCACAATTTGTCATTTTTTAAGTTTTTTATACAAATTAAACAATATATAACGTGCCAATAAGTGTGCTTCGAGGTGTTAGGGTGATTTTGCTATATTTGATAGTTCCTGAATAGCAGTTTTCAGTAAGCTAAGCTAATCGGCTGCTAAGCACAGTAGCTATGCCATATGCATCATACTGATCCCTGGGCAAGGAAGCAAATGGCAAATAAGGCTAATCATATTTCCCACAATGTCAAACTATTTCTGTAAGTACAACAGTTAGTGTAGATACAAACTGCTGCAATACATTTTATAAAATGTAATTACTGTAAATGCATGCGTTTGGGTGATTGTTTTGCTCCAGACTGCCAATTTAAAAATGAATTTCCTTCTCATTCTTCGACAGAACATAACAAATGCAATGAGATGTTTTAAAAACCATTTATTCATTCTTTCAACAGCCATAAAAAACATTCATACATATATACATAAAAAACTGGCACAACTAAACACATTTTCCAGAAACTTAAAGAATTTGTTTTTGTTCCTTTTAAAAAACAAAAATGTGCTGTGGCTATGCAGTACTGTTTTCAAAAACCCCTGCACTGGGAAAACAAGTGACATTCACGTTTTAATTAAATGGTTTAGTTGCAGTCTTTCAAAGAGTCTCCTTTCCTTTTGAAATACTTGTATCAAAGGCAAAATAACAGAAGGTTTTAGTCAATCAGAGTAAACTCACTTGTTGAGTAACCGTATATAATATACCCATAATGTCATGAGGGTCAGTCTGCTGTAACTGAAGGAAAATCAGGGTTTAGAGCAGGGGAATGTGGACACACTGAGACAGCAGGCCTGTCTGCAGCCATTTTCTCTACTCCTTCCCCTCAAATATTAACCCGTCCACTCACAGAAATTTGCTTCAAATTTATGTCCGTAGACAGGTGGATACTTAAGGCGGAACGAGAGAAACTATTCTCCATTGATACCAACAGACTTCTGTCAAAATCAAATACTTTTAGACAACAATTTAACACTTTGTTATTAATTGGTTTGAAAACCAATACTTACATTTGGTCAGTAAAATTACTAAATCCTCTTTCAAACAAACAAGTAGCATACAGTGTAAACAAACCCTTTCAACACATTCATTTATAAAAAAAACAAACAAAAAAAACAAAAAAACAGTAGTGCTCTATGACAGAAGTAGAACAGTTGTATCTTTCATTTGAACAATTTCCGTTTACTTTAGATTAGAAAGGATAAAGCCAGTCATATTCTATAAATGTTATTGTCAACAAAAAAGCAATACCAAAAAGCCACCAACAATATGTTAGTCCGTCTTTCAATACTTTCTGGTTTCCAACCCTGCCTGTGGCATGTTCAGTGAATCTTTTAAGCACATCATAAATATATACCTTCATTTGTTTTAAAAAAAGGTTTACTAAATTCCCAAAACAGCTGGTCCCTGTAGTTTTTAGCAAACGCTACTTAAAACTGGACTAGAATAGTGATTTGACGACTATTTTCTGACACGGATGAATACACATAAGCGAGTACAGAACAGTGTATGTGGGACTAAGCCAAAATAAAAAGTTCTAGATCAGGCTTTGGATACACATAAAACACTGTTGGTAGGATCAATTCATTGGTGATTTGGGTCTTTCCGTAGGATTTGTTGACAAAAAGAAAAATATAGAATATCACCATCACTTATAGTATTTTATATAAAGCTCAGGGTAGACATTACCACTTCAAGAAATGATCACAGTCTAAATCTTTAAATTTAAAAGTCTGTAGTAAAACTAAAGAGGTACAAATGTGAACCAGCCTTCAAAATGACTTATTTGCATTGTTGCAAAAAAAATGCCTTAAAACATTTTCCACCAAGCAATATTTAGAAGAATAAACATTAAAGTTAAAAACATTCATACCAAATAGTGAATTGTTTAAAACCTCAATTTACTTCCCCAGAAAAGAAAATAAGGAAAGCTTATTCAGGCTGAAGAGGTCTCATGTCTTCTGTTCCCTTTAATCTGGACACAAAAACTACTCTCAAAAATGTTGGCAGTAAACTCAGTCATTTCATTGATCGATACGTATAATGAATCACTGAGTATTTGTGATCGATTTCAAACAAACATCTGATATGACACATTCTGTACAGTTCAGAGACTAACTGTGACAGTTTCGTAGAGGCTGAAGTTCAAAACAAATGAAATGATGAAACCTGGCTACAGTTTAAACTGTCTGCTGACAAACACACAAAAGTCCTCTCATCCAAATACATCAAAATCTATTAAAATGATTACTTGTTGTGAGATTGTCATTAAACAGTGCACTAAAATAGATTCTTTTTCTTTAAAAAAAAAAAAAAAATCACAAAGGCTTGTTGATATAACTAATCTACAATGTGTTATTTGCAATTAAAAAAACAACATCAGGTTCTGCAACTCCTCTAATCCAAAATGCTGAAAAAAAATAGGATTCTGTGGGGGTTTCAGAGTGTGCACCACATATACACGCAGGAAACCCATTGATCTGGTACACTCCCAGCCTCTTTTTCTCCTCAAAATAAAACAGGGTGTGGTGTCCTTTAATACCGCGAGTGCTGCTTACACAGCATGTGAGGGGGGGGGGGGGGGGGGGGGGGGGGGTGTAACTGTGTGAACGTTTCGTTCAAATGTGTCTATCACTACAACAACGCAGGATGAGCTGCTCATGTTGGAGGGTGTATGGCACGAAATTACACACACACAGAGCGCACACAACATATATTTATGTACAAGCAAACACACACACCTACACTGGTAGCATTGTGACCCTCTGGACCCCTCAAAAGATTCCTACATTAGTTTTCAACTTCCTTACTTTACTATATCTTTGTATTTTTAAACCATTTGTGTGCCTTATATCCTCCACTAAGGGCTACAAATGGTATTACTCCCCGTACTGGTGAACCCAAATTTTATTTCTTTTGCGCATAAATCTACGTAGAAACCTGGAAACGCCACACTGAACTAACATGTGAACAAATAGATTTACTTTATCTTGAGTAACATGAATGGGTCCTTTTAATTCATGTCCAGCCCTTGAGGAGTGAATGCAATGCAAGTATGCAAGGGAAAATGACCAGTATTCTTCCAAGTACTGCAACAAAAACATTTACCGTTTGACTCGCCGTCTCAGTTATATCTAAAACCGAGTCAAGGTTTGTGTGTTTTTGTGCGGGTGCGTGGTTCTGAAATTTTTACGGCAGCTCAAGACCCTGAGAGTAAAGTCCTCATTAGTTTAGTGGATTTTGACAGTCAGTCAGTCTGTTGTGCGTCTCTCTGGTGTTTAGATGATAGATTATATAAGTGGTGTTTTGGCTCCTGGGAGGACTTGAGCTCACCAAAGGCACGTCAAATACCAACAACCAGAGGTCTCAACGCGGTGAAAAGCTGCGTGACGAGCGTTACGAACAGCTGCTGGTCTCAGTTTTTAAAATGACAAAAAGTACATTTCTATGGCTTCAGGGGTTGTGTACAAGGGTTTGATCTCTCTACGACGACGGCGTGTGGCTGCTGCAACTCTTGTGTTTTTTTTTTTTTTTTTTTTTTTTTTTTTTTGAAGTTTTCTACACCGTGTCCTCGTCCATCTTGGCGACGTCATCCAGTGAGACGGCGGCCTTTACGTTGTTCTCTTCCTTCCCCGCGTCGGATTTTGACGGAGAGGGAGGCGCCAACATGGCGGCGCGCTCTTCCTTGGCCTCCTTTTCCATTTTCTCCTCGTCTTTCTTCTCTTTCGCCAACAGACGGTAGTTGATGCCCATTCCTACGAAGAGCATCACACTTGCGACCATGAGGAGGATGCCAGAGGAGATGTAGGTGTAGTCGTAGTTGCCGTAGTAGTTATAGAAAGTACCTGGAGGTGGACAAAAGACAGAGAGACGTTTATGAGACGATATTTTTGCTTAAAAAAAAAAAAAAAAAAAAAACACGATTACGTAATTATCAAAAATAGTAAGATTCATTTTTGCTTAATAGATCAATAACTTAGCAACTCCAACTGTTTAACACGTAACTTCTTAAAGAGATATTTTGCTGATTTAAATCTGCACTGTCATTTTAGTGTGGAGGGTTTATTTCCCCACCTTTATTTATTCAGCGGGAGTATACCGATACTGACTAATGCTCTTTTTCTCCAGAACGCCCTGATGAGTTACACTTTCACACCTGGAAGCTGTCCATTACAGTGAGCAGTTGGGAGTAAGGGCCTTGCTCAAGGGCACCTCACTTTCCTCAACGACTGACTGGATTGAACCGACGACCTTCCTGTCACAAGCTCGCTTCTCCAACTTTTAGTGCAACCTTTCACCCCTCCCCCAAAACACAACCCCTCCCCTTTCACGTGATGCATGCTGGATGTCTCACCTGTTAGCGGTGGGCCCAACAGCACCGGCCCACACTCCACTATGGTGACCAGACCCACGGCCGAGGAGAACCTCTGAGCTCCCACCAGGTCCATCAGCGTCTCAAATAACACCGAACTCAGCCAGCCAAACGCAAAACCAAAGAAGATGGCGTACACCACAAATCCAGTGTAGTCCACGGACAGCGGCGCCAGCACGTGACACAGTCCGTTGTAGAGGACGGCAGCAGCAAAGAAGTACTGAATCCTGGGCCGGACCCATCTGGTGTTGGCCAGCATGCCCATAGAGGGCCGGGCAACCATGTCAACGAATGCCAGCACCGAGAGCAGGAAGGCGGCCTTTTCTTTGCCGATGTCCTTACTCTTGGCATAATTGGAGAGGAAGACGAGCGGAGCAAAGAGGCCGAAGAACATGACGACGTTGCCCATCAGGTAGAGCAGGAAGCCGCGGTGTTTGAAGAGCGTCAGGTCGATGAAGGAGTTGATGGTCTGCAGGGCGGTCTTCTTAGGCTGTGGCTGTACCGGATCCACCGCCTTGACCTCCCCCGCCTCCGAGTCAGGCTTGGCCGGCTGGGGTTTGGGTCCGATGGGGCGCATGAGGGAGCCGGCCACGCAGCAGTTGAACAGAAGTCCTCCCAGGATGAGGAAGCTGCCTCTCCAGCCAAACTTATCGTACATCCAGGAGTTGAGAGGAGCCAGGGTGGACAGAAACACGGGGCTGCCTGCCATAGCGATGCCGTTGGCAATGGGCCGCCGCTTGTAGAAGTATTTACCGATCATGGTGAGGGCTGGATTCAAGTTGAACGCCAGTCCCAAACCTGGAGAGAGAAAGGGTGGGAGGGGAAACAGAAAAGAAAGGGGTACATTTTGGGGATTAATGGAGGAATTCTTCTGGTGAAGGAAAATAGGTGAAAATATTTGGTGAATAATCGTTTATACAGAATGCGATATTATATCGACACAAAATGTGCTGATTTCACAAAGTCTGCCACAATAGGATTTCAATTAAATTGACCTGCGATCAATATGACGACGATATAATATGCCCATTTAACACAATCAGTTCCATTCATATCAACTCACCAAAAGCACCTAAAATATGATTTGAAAATGTTATTACTAAGCCACGGTTACGCATCTCCAACGGCAAGGAGGAGGCTCTCAGGAAGCGACGTTGAAAATAGCAGCTAAGTGGCTACATACTACTGTTTATTTACACAAAAGTATGTATACATGTTGAGTACGTAGTGCAAAATAATAGTTCGGTGCATCTTAAAGACGATCGGTATCGATATTTTCACTTTGCATCGATGATATTAGATCGTTGATCATTGAGTCAATACATCAATGTATCATTACACTCCGGGGGAATAAAGATCCTTTTTTGTTGTACCGACTCTCAGTTTAAATGGACAAGAAAAACTAACACAAGAGCTCATAGTAAGTAACAAGTCATTTGACAAGTCACTCCACTCTGGGTAAATTACTGACCTCCCACTACTCCAATGAAGAAGTACAGCTGCTCCACAGTGTTGCAGAAGGAGGCCGCGATGAGTCCCGACCCCGACAGACAGCCACCGAGTAAGATGATTGGCCGACTGCCAAATTTGTTCACAAGGATGCTGCTGATTGGACCTGGAGAGAAAGAAGAGAGAACTGATGTCATATAAAGCACAGATACATCATACCGAATCAGATGAAAGCAGTGTTGACTCTTAACAAGGATTAATCAGTAACTATTTGGGCATTTTTACATACAAATTATTTTTTTAGGTAAATAATTTGCTGGTTGCAGCTCCTCAAATGTAAGGACTCAATGCCTTTCTTTGTCATACATCATTATAAAGTGAATATCTAACCTTTTTTTTTTTTACAATTTTATTACATTTTATAGACTAAACACATAAATGAATCGAAGAAGAATCAACAGACTGATTTGATTGATAATGAAAATAATAAAAAATATTTCCTAGTTACAGCTTTTAATTTGGGAGGATTTGCCTTTTTTTGTCCGATGTGATCAATAAATCAAATCTCCTTTGAACCGGGAAAAACAAGACATTTGAAGACGTCACCTTGGGCTTTAGGAGACTGTAAATGTAATTAATTGACCAAACAATTCATCGGCAGGTTAATGAATACAGAAAACAATTGTTTCTTGCAGCCCAATGCACATGTACATGCTATATGCAGATAAAACTAGTGACAAAGACATTCTAGTGCGAGAACAATGACATTACATCAGCTCACCATTTCAACTTTTCACCAACAGGTGGTGCTATGGTGGCAAAAATGAAAGAGGGACAATGACTGATTGTGTAACGGTGCACGGATGTTGCATGGAAGAAGAAGGGAGGGAAGAGGAGATCAAATGTAAGGAGAGAGAGAGAGAGAGAGAGAGAGAGAGAGAGAGAGAGAGAGAGAGAGAAGGAGAGAGAGAGAGGGAGAGACAGGAAGACTTTAGACTGTTGATGTTCTTAAATGAAAACATCTCACTTGAGAACACCAGTACAGGGGATGACTGGACAAAACCATTACACATTTTAACCACCTCATCCAGCCGTCTAGACTCACACCTTCACTCGCATGTTAGGAGAAGAGGAGGAGCAAAAGGAGAGAACAAGAGAAAAGTAGAAGAGAAGAGGAAAATAAGGAGAGGAGAAAAGAAGAGGAGGATAAGAACAAAAGGAGAGAAGAAAAAAAGATGGGAGGAAGAGAGGGGAGTGGCGGCGTTCCACGTGCCAGCGTCACTATGAATGGGACTCCCAGCAACACTGGATGCTGGATGTGTATACAAAGTGAAGGCTGCTGATCAATATAGCAGCTCTGTGTGCAGCTACTACTGCATGACAGCAGCGCTGAAATACAACTACTGCATTTTGGGAAATCCTCTTATTTGATTTTTTTTTTTTTTGCAAAGAGTTGATAAGATGATAAGAATTTTGAACCGAGATCACATCCAAATACCGAGATCGATACCACTCTCTGCCTGTACGATAAATACGAGGCTGGAGCCGTAAGATGGTTAGCTTAGCATAAAGACTGGAAATTTGGGGGGGAAGAGAACAGTTAGCCTGGCTCTATCCAAAGGACAAAAATAGGACAACAAATTAACATATTTGTTGCGTCCTAAATTCCATACCAACATGCCATTTAGTAGGCTTAAACAGTATAAAGCTGAGGTCAGCAAGGGTTGCCATGGTTACGCATCTCCAAACGGCAAGGATGCTCTTGTTGACGTTAAAAAAAAAAAATAACAGCTTAAGTGTGTCCAAAAAGATACACACTACTGTTTATTTACACAAAAGTATGTATACATGTTGAGTACGCAGTGCAGAGCATGCGATTTCGGACACAACCTATATGTTGTTCTGTTGTCCTTGTCTCAAAAAGGTACTCAGTTTACTGTCACAGAGGAGTGAAACAACTACAAAATATTCACATTTAAGAAGCTGTATCAGAGTTTTTACTTTTTTAAATAAAAAAAATGACTCAGTAGATTATTAAAATAGTTGGCAACTAATGGATTAATCGATTCATCTATGCAGCTCTTAGGGGTACACCAAAATAAAAGTTAGAAAATGAAAAGAAATGATCTCTGAAGATCCACTCTCTCACACACACACACACACACACACACACACACACCTGACAATATGGTCGGTGGCAGCTCTGGATGCACTGGCATTCACTCATGCACTCACTAAATACCTCCCCAGTTTCTGTGTTGTGTCCATCAATGAGGGTCTGACTAGCTCGCATAAAGCCCGTCTTGGTGGGTTGCCGTGTTCGGGAGTGGTGGGTTTGCACGTTGCAGACAGGGAGGAGATAAGAGAAGCGAGCACAGAGGCGCGCGCACACACACACACACACACACACACACACTACCAGAACACACATCGGACACGCAGGACTACAGCATGAATCGGAGCTCGTTTGAAGCTCCGCGGTGAACAAAAGTGAACCTGTACAAGGACAGGAATGAATCTGCATCCACTCAACACGCACGCACACAAACTAAATCAGTAGTGACAGTCTTTGTTTGTGGCAAAACACAAAGAGGGCAGTGAGTAGTGTTCTCACAGATATTATATAAACAATTTGTTCTCCCCCCTCCCTCCATCATTTGCTCTCTCTCTCTCTCTCTCTCTCTCTCTCTCTCTATGTGAAAGAAAAGAACACCGAGTGAAATAAAGAAGGACTTGTCCTCAGCTACACTCTGACACGGCATCCACAGGTGAGGAAGAAAACGCATGTCCAGACTGAACCCAGCTGTGACGAGATATTCCTATGTCTAATTTAGGGGTAGACCGATTATCGGCCCCGATAACCGATAAAAGTTAATTCAATAAAAAGTGGTCTAACTTTGGCTCGGCTCCAGCTCGGTGTCTGTCCCTCTGCTTCGGTTTCACTCACCACTGAGTCTGACTTAATGTCCCGCCCACAACCCTATCTGGCTCTCTGTTACTGGGTACTATGTTGAAAGTTTCTCATTTATTATAAAATTGCTTAAAGCATTTAAACAAAGTTTTGTGTTGGAGCTTGCAAAAGTCCTGATATCTGGAAATGGATGACCGATTCAGAGGTCTTCAGATTAGATGCAACTTTATTCAGATCTATAAACGTACACACTCGAGTGGGAGAGACAGTCATATACACAGATTACGCAAAGACCAGTTTCTCTCTCAACACTAAGTTAAGGAACCCCTTTATACCGTTTTTCCTCACATCTGGAGAACCAGATGTCAATCACATAATCATAACACTTAGGGTCCCCCTATTAGGTGGTCTCTTATGTCGGGTAGGCCCCCTCCAAAAGGTCACAGGTGAAGATTACATAAGTTGTTATTCAGCTCTTCTTCGCACAAAACATAATAATTACACTTGGATAATATTAGTTCTGATGGCCTCCCGTCCTGTCATGGTGTCATACCCAGATGTTTCCCATAACTCTCACCACACAGGGACCCTACATCAACAGGTACGTGAGGGTCACACACGCACATAATAACCCTATGTAATATATTGTATAAGATATCTTTGAAAGCATGCAGACTTAATATTCAACCTACCAATTCCTAAATCTTAATTTTGACTTAAACATTTTCATTTTCACTGTTAATGCATGTTCCAAATATCGGTTATCGGCCTTGAAAAACCAGTAATCGGTCGACCTCTAGTCTAATGTTTAGCTGTTGCTTCTTACTGTGCAAAGGGTTGTTGATTTTATTCTATATAACAATGTACTTGCCTTTCATTTAGCCATTCATTACAGAGCAAATGTTCAGATTTCGTGGCCAACTGAAGAGTACGACAGAGCTGGTGATGAGTCAGTCCGACCACAAACGCAACGGAATAGAAGAGGGACAGGAGAAACAGCTGACTGGAGCCGCCCCAACAGTTAAATGTATCACATTACACACAGCAGACAACACCCCTCCATCCAGACAGCTTTAAAAGGAATAGTTTGGGAAACATGCTTAATCCCTTTCTTTCAGAGTTGGATAAGACCATCGATACCATTGTCACGCAAAGCTGGAGCCAGAAGATGGTTAGCTTAGCATAAAGACTCAAAACTGGTAGTTAGATTTTTTTTTAAAAAATCTTTGGACAGAGCTGGGCTTACTGTTTCCAATCTTTACGCTAAGCTAAGATGTGACTGTCTCCAGTTTAATATTCACCATACAGACGTCAGAAAGCAAATGAGGGCACTAAAATGTCAAACTATGCCTTCAAGCGCCGCCTTCTCCACTTCGGTCCGGATGTGTGAATGCTACACTTGGCTTTTGTCTAAGTACACTCAGTGGCCACTTCATTAGGAACACCTGCACAACGTAATGAAATCCAATACAGCAGCTCTGCTATAATTTCTACCTTTACAAAGCTTATAAATGTTGACGTCGTCTTAAATGTGAAGAATTAGGTGTTGCTCTGGACTACATTATATTGAGGGGTTTAATGTTTTGTCCTTATTTTTTTTATAAATGCAGGGGAGAGAATATTAGGAAGACCTCAACACAATGCAGTCCAGTACAACACCACAGTTGTGCTTAATTGCATTAGATTGTACGGGTGTACATTAAAGTGGCTACGGAGTGTTTTCTATGCGTCTGATGCATTCTGGGAAGCCAACTTTGACAATAATTTCACGCGTTTTTCATTAATTTGCTAAATCGGCTTAAAATCTAAACTCCCCCCCGTGCCTAATCATATCGATATCCTGTAATCCCGAGCGCTTATAGCATTAAAACAAGCTGATGTGCACCCATGCACAAATTCACACACACAAACACACAGACACTCTCTTCAGGCACCGGCTACTGGCTCTTGGCCCGCCCACATAAGAACAGAGAAAGTCAGATATCAGCACTCCCACTCAGGGAGGCATAATAGGCAGTGTATCAAAAGACCCTTCCCCCCCCTCCCTCCCCCAACACAAAAATCCTGAAATCAAGGGAGTTCTGTTCAAAGCATTTATATTTTGTATCTTTTCATTTGGTTTTATTTCTTTGACCATACAACTATTTCATGGCATTGTAGTTTATACACAATGTGTGAAGCACCTTGTGAACTCTGGTTTTGAAAAGGCGTTTACAAAACTATTAAAATCATCACTCATTGCGATTACATACGCCAGTGTTCTTTCCTTCCAAATGTAATAATTAGTCCTTTCGACAGTTCCCACAAAAGTATTTACATGAGACCTGAATACAACAATAACATACAGCGTCCTGTTTATACGCCAGCACAAAAAACCAAAGAACCAAATTTAAACTTTTTAAAAAGATGGACTAACGTCAGGCCCTTGGCATTATTACTATACTTTTCGTACTGAAGCAACAGCTTGATCACTTTTAAGGAACCTTGTGTTATTCTTCCCAAACTACCGTAGTACTAATTCAGATATTTCCCATGAGTAAGACACTCCAGTTAGAGTCACCGTGTAGAGTCACGGTGATTGTACATGGCAAAAAATAAATTCTTATTATAAAAAAAAATGGCAGATATTAAAAACTCTTCAAAGAGAATGAAATCTTACTGGAGTGAGCTAGTTTGTGAACTGGAACGTCATAGCTGAACTCTTAATGTGATTATTAGCTAAATAAAATATAGATTGCAAATAGCCCTCAACTGGCAGTTCCTTTGGTTGGTCTACCTTGGTTAAACACAACGAAGAACACGGATACAATTGAGGTCATATGACCAAGCCCTATAACCTATAATAAGACATGAACTATACTCCAAACGTGCAAAATGGTAAAGTAAAAGTACATGTACCTCAAATTTTAAATAAGTACAGTGCTTGAGTAAATGTACTCCATTACATTCCGCCACTGAAATAAATAAATCAAAAACCACAAGCTGGTGTTTAATGGGTATCCTGTTCATAGTGTTGTTCGTTAAAGAGTTGACTGTGTATCGGCAGCTGAACATGATGCAACGCCTTTACTTTGTTGCAGTTTGTTTCCTGCCTTAAAAAGGGGAGACAATCAGACTCTTCACATATCCTCCTCTTCCTTCGTGCGGAGCACTTTTAACTGGTTCACACTGTTAGTCAGCTGTCATTGACGTCATGCAGCCACAATAAATTAATACGCATGCCTTTTGTTGTGGAGTGTGTACGTGCACTTCCTCATGTGTAGTGCCGACACCAGGACGTCATTAACTGGTGATCTGGCAGAATTTTGAAACGGGGGAGGAGAATTCTAAAAACAATATGGAAAACTACTTCAATATCTGGCTCATTTTTTTTTGCAATTTCACTCCTCCCCTCCATTCCACCTCGGCAGTTTCCTCTCCTGAATGCCGAACCCTACTGCCAGCTGACACGCAGTTCAGAAAGTTCCCTCCTTATTTAAACACACTCTCTCCACCACTGCGCGCGCTCTCTCTCTCTCTCAGCATGTTTGAATGAGGAGGGAACTTGCTTTGTGTCTTGAGACAGAAAGAGAAATCTGATATGAAACTGGATCTGAGTATTTCTTAAATCCTGCCTTAACGTGGAAAGCAAGTTAAAGCAGTGCAAATACAAAAGGGTCATTACGTGCAACGAAAAAAGTGTTGTGTGTTCAAATGATTTTTTTTTAAAAGCACAACTACTTTTTTTTCTCCCAACTTGAGAGCCTCCGTAGGGGCCTAGAGCTCTCTAGGGACATCTCTTTGGTCCTGACTGACACGGCGCTGTGGAGAGGTCTGGCAATGTGAGACTCTTTGTTTGCCATCACTCCAGAGTATCTATTTCTCACATTGTCTCATGCTCTCCCTTCAGCAGTAAGTGTTACTCAAGTTACTGAATAAGAGGTGAGAGAGAGAGAGAGACAGCCTGTGCCAGTTATTGTTAATTTCCTTTTATGTTCTCTGCTTTGACAATATAAGCAATGTCTTGTCATGCCAATAAAGCTCTAGATAGATATGAGAGAGAGAGAGAGAGAGAGAGAGAGAGAGAGAGAGAGAGAGAGAGAGAGAGAGAGAGATTGTGTTACTCCAGTGAAGGGTAAACGATAAAAATACAGAGCCTCAGTCTGCAGAGTGTGTAATCCACTGCATACAATCCATTCTTTTGTTATTTATAATACATTCTCTTAGGTTTTCTCACACTTTTTATTGTAAACTGCAGCTGCTTCAAGCTGTACAGCCTTGTGATACTATGTCCCATCTACTGGCAGCTCTTTAGATTTGGATTTGAAAGAAGACATTCCTTAGACATTTGGATGCCGTCAATGACCTCGGGGTTCAGGACACACACACACACACACACACACACACACACACACACACACACACAAACACACACAGAAAATGTGCCACAGCCTGTGCTATTTGCCACATTGGAATGGAGCAGAAAACTAGACACTGTGCAAGTCAGGTTTTGGAGCACAACACCACACCTATATGAATCACTGAACAAATCGGGGAATAATGGGTAGCGATTCAGACGTCTGGAACCAGGCTAGTGTGGATGTACTGCTGATTTAAGACTTGAAAAGGAACAACCTATGCCTGCTGTGTATAACGTGAAATAAAATGTGATTATTTTCAACGAATTAGGGTTCAGACTTATTTGAAATACAAATATTTCCATGCCTGTCTAAATCGCAAGTGTTTTTTCAACTGCCCAAACAATAAATCATGTCCCCTAGCAAATTAGACAAATCTGTTTTGTTGTCTGTTAAATACCAATAAAAAGAACTTAAAAAAAAAAAAAAAAAAAAAAAAGTAATTAGACAAGTTGTTTTCTGTAATATGGAACACTTTCAAGTACACACACGCCACTCACCTCCAGCATACATGACAGCCAGCATGATGGATGAGATCCAGGACACCTGACTGGGCGTAGCATCGAAGATGACCTCGATCTCTTTGAAGAACACCGTGATGGATTTGGGGAAGGCGTAGGAGAAGCCGATGGAGATGAAGGCCCCCACTACAACCGCCCAGCCCCAGCCCCCTTCAGGAGGGGTGTACCCCACGGGCCCACCCAGCGCTGGAGGCATGCCTGCTCACGAGGAGAAGAAGAAGAAGAGTAGAGGACAGCTGGGCTCAGAGGAGACGAAGAGGCCGTACCAGGCGCACTGAGCTCAGGACTTAAAACCTGTGGGAAAAACAGAGCAGAGAGCTGGTAAGATATACACACACTTAAATATGCAGGAAAAGAGGGAGAACAGGGGTGAAGTTGAGAAGAAGTATACACAGAAATATGAGGAGAACGGAAACTAAATATTTTGTGAGTTTGATCAATTCTTCAATTGTAACACCAAGTGCCGTCATGGTGAGAAAGAGCATCTGTGGCGGGTCGCATGCCAACATACCAGCAGTAGACAAACGGTAGGCATATTTAGAAGATTCTGCCCCCCCTCCAAAGTGGAAAAAGCCCATCACAATTATCTATACTCCAAAGTAACATCATCAAATGTCCTGCTTTGTCAAACGAGCAGCAAATCCTCCACATTTAGAAGCTGGAACTAGAGAATGGTTGGTGATTTTCCTGAAAATTACAATTAATCATTGTTCAATCCGTGTACCGGTCGTTCACTCGTTTTTCAAAATAAAACCAAAACTCAGAAAACAAATAAATGACTCGTTTCCTCAACATTCGTTTCCAAAACCAAAAAAGGAAAGAACGGATAACAAGTTGTTTTTCCCCCTCCATTTACAATTTTGTGCTCAAATGAAAAACGGGAAGAAAAAAAACCGGATAACGATCATTTCACCCAGTTACATCCAATTTTAATATTTTTATTTGACCATCGACTGTATATATTAATATACAGTTTATGTATTTGACGCATGCATGACCTGTATGTGACCTTTACTAGGACCACAGTGCGCCAAACAAGAGGTCAAGACAAGTAGTAGTGACATGCCCGGACTGGATGAATATTCAGACTTAATTCGCCAGCTTTTTGAGGATGGTAGAACGCATGCCGAGATTTCCACCGTGCTGCAGAAGATTCTGCGTTCAACACCAGCTCAGACGAAAAAGACGCGTCAGACGCAGAACTGGAAACGGCAATCATGTCATCGATAGATGAGGCAAGTGCTCACAAGACGAGGCAAGAAAAGTACCCACCACGGTTACGTTAACCAAGTAGCCCATTAAGTAACGTTAACCTATGTAATAAGAGTGTGTAAGCCAACGTTAACCTTACACGGTGAGCACGGCACTCAGTGGCGGTATTACGTCAGAGCAATAATCAGTGCAACAGGGTGATCACGCTGATTTAAGTGTTTTTCAACCTTTAAAATGTAGGCTAACTTTGCCATACACCAATTATGTAGCCTATTATAGTGGGTTTACCATCATGTTAATGGGATCAATGACTTTTGGCGTAGATCATATAGACGAGATTACACAATAGTATACAGTATTCTAAAAGAGTGAATACGGTTTAAAAAAAAAAAATAATTCTACACATTAGAACAAGAAAAATAGCATAATTAACGTTTACAAATATGGTTCTTACTCACTCAGAGATGGAATTTTTTTTCCCAGTGCTATATAATATCTGACCAGAAATTAAAATGTTCAGCTTTAAGCACACAGTGCTGGGACCTACAGTAGTCTACGCTACACATTAATGTTATAGCCTATTGTCTTTAAAACATTAATGTGGGCTAAACTGAAAATATTGGTTAGGGTTTGATAGGTGAATAGACAATTCTGTTATACTTAAACTTTTGTAGTGTTTGGTGATATGTAGAATTAAAAATACAGTTAGCCTGCTCTACACAATTAGTGGTATATGTAGATAGGGTGGCCTGAGATGGAGTCAAAATCCCGACCTGAATAACTGTCCCAGACCCAACAAAGACAGCCCGAGGGACAGACGGGTCCACGTAACGGCCCGAAAATTCACGACAGGATACCCGTCATCAGTGGGGGGGGGTAAGGGCAGGAGAATCTCGAGTGGGAAGAATTCTCAAAAGGAGGTACACCAGCCGTATAATGAGCTGCGTCGCCAAGTAAGTCACCTACATTAATTATAGTAAAAAAAAGTAAGGCTTATCGTTATTACACCTCGCATTGATTGAATTATACTTGTTTTAGGGAGCACGTAATCTGAATCCAGTACTTTACCACACCGAGTATATGGGCCACAAACTCCACCTAGACCAGAATGAGAAGCCGGGAATGTTTGGAGTGACACGTGTCTTGGCTATTGATGGATTCAGCCGCAACACTGTTGCTGAATCCACAATGCCAGTGAAAAACAACCTTATTATTTATGTAGGACGTTTACAGGTAAGTCAAGTCAAGGTTAATAATCGTAACAGTAAATATTGAGCACTGTGTGGGATTTTCATTAAAAAAATTAAAAAAAAAAGAAATCAGTATTTACATTACAACCAGTATGTGCTACATATGAATTTGAATGTATTATATCCACATATGTATCCATATAATCTACACATTTTCTATTACAGGAAAGCAGTTGTCAACAATGGCATGTGGGACCAAATCAGAGTGGATCATGGCAGGAAGTTTTACTTGACCCTGTACATGCAAGAAAACACAGACATAACATCAACAGGCTCCCTTTATGTACAGACGACTTCTTCAAGGGTGAATTTTGTCCTACTGATAATAGATACAGATAATAAAGTAACTTTCGAAATTAAGCAAAATATATTTCCAGTGAAAATATTTTTTTTATTTACAATCCCAAAACAATAAATGGTTGATAGTTGTTATCTATCCCTGCCATTCAAGGCTGCAACACCTTTCCGAAAATGTGACACAACCGGGTCAGGCATATTGCGTCAAATGAAAATATAAAAATTGGACGAAACGGGGTGAAACGCTCGTTATCCATTTCCCCCCCCCCCATTTTTCATTTGAGCACAAAATTGTAAATGGGAAAAACGAGTTGTTATCCGTTCTTTCCTTTTTGGTTTTGGAAATGAATATTGGGGAAACAAGTCATTTATTTGTTTTTTGAGTTTGTTTTATTTTGAAAAAAAACAAATGGTACATGGATTATTGTTCAAACTGTGGCCGATTCATTTTCTGTAGATCGACTAATCGTTAGTAGACTAAGGCTCTAACTACTTCCCTTCTAAAATAAAAAAAAGGTGCAATTTGTAACGCCGCAAGGTAACAAAATACCTGCTAGTGTCGACTGACCGAGGGGGAACTGATGAAGCAGTTCTTTCATTGTAGAGATTTAAAAAAAATAAAAAAAATAAAAAAGGAGGAAGGAATTTAGCAAATAAGATCATGGTACTCTGAAGAAATAGTCTCGGATTTTGATTTGAGCACTGCATTCTATGGCAGAACTCACTAAAAATGATTATTAGAGTGTAAACTGCATGTAAAAAAACAACAAACGGCCCATGAAGACTACTAACTACTAACAGAAGACTGTCAGCTCAACCTCATCTCACAGCCTGCAGTTCCAAGCAGCTGGTAACCAAACTGTTGTATGTGTGCTGACCTAACCGCAGCATTTGATTTAGTGATATGCATTCACAATTGCCAAAACAGCGGGATATCCCTGGGCTTCTTCAATGCATGTGTCCATCTAAATGTTCTCTTCCCCCCCCTCACATTTTAGGCCGCACATAACCATGCTATTTATGGTCGGCACCAGTGTTGGGTGTAACGCTTTACAGTAACTTAACTATTTGGTAACGAAACGTAGTTCCTTTTTCAATTCGGCGCAACGTTACTTTTCTCAGGGACAGATTTGACAGCGACACTGCCTTCTCGCCTGCGCGCTCACAGGCTCCACACGGGACGTGACAGAGGCTGGTAGCAGAGCAATCACGGCAAGAGAGAAGCAGCCAACGCTAACTTTTGAGAGCTTTTTAAGCTTCGTGGCTTTTTGCTGGACGGCGCTCTGAGCCAGGCAGACACAGCGCTGACAACCTCACAGATGGATGCGGTGGAGATGGCCTCATACACACACGCGGCGGACCGCTGTGGACTTGGGTCGGTTGCACGGACACGCAAGGGTTTCCAGAAAAGAGGCTGCATGTGTCTACGACAATGCACGGACCCCGGTACAAGTCGATACAGACATTACATAGTATACACCAACACCGTGTAACGTCGATGACCTGCTGATGTGCATTCAACCCGCGCTGGACTCCTTCATAATGAATCAGCCGTCACTCTGTGAGTAGAGAATCCAGTCTGCAGTGGAGTTCAGACACTTCACTGATAAAGAGATTGGCTTTATGGTCAAAGATAGTTTTTGTATAATTAACTTCAGTCTCAGCCAGAGACCCCTGCTTTTAAAAGTAATGTAAAAGTAACGAGTAAAGTAAAAAGTTACTTTCCATAGGGGGTAACTAAGTAAAGTAACGGATTACTTTTTTAAGAAGTAACGCGCAAACACTACTTTTTTAAAGTAACGTTGGTCGGCACTCACTTCAACTCCGCTAACTGTTTGGGCTGCCAACCGTTTCTGGCCGTTTACCTCAAATGGACTCTAGGATACAAATCTACAAACCACATAAAGACTTCCTACCAAATCTTTATAGTGAGACTATATTTGAAAGAAAAAGCAGAACAATGCTGTCATTGTAGGGGAAGATAAAGAGGAAAAATAAAATGGCGTCGATTACATAACTGTACAACCTAAAAGTACTGAGAGGGGATTCAATGCCCTTGGAATAACTAATGAACAGCCAGGCGTCTTGCTCTTCTACATGTCATTTAGTCTGGATCATGCTGTAAACAACCACGCTCAGCCAATTATTACACAGCCAGCCTGTTCTAGTACAGTAACTGGTTAACTCAGCTCTGGGGTCCCCAGTGCATCCAGGCAGCTGATGCTCATCACACACACACACACACACACACACACCAAAACAGCGATGCCCGAATCAGCGGGCCATCGGCAGCATGGAGCCTGCAGTCCATCGGTTTTACTCCCCGCCGAGGAAGCAGCGGACATTGCCGATGGCTAAACTGATTGTCCGTGTTCGGGGCTGTCAACGTTGTGCAGCGTTTCCTCCATGTTGATAGCATAGTGGCGGTCCGCCACGGTAAAATTTCCAGCGCCACGGTATCAGAAATAGGGCAGACGGCCCCTCTGCCTCTGACTCGCAACTGCAGGAGATTATGTGTATTCCTCCGACACGCTGTAGTAACGTTACTGATTTAAAGCGGTTTTCCAGGTTAGTGGGGGTGCATACCGCTCAAAACCAAGATGAAAAATGTAGCTAGTAGCCTAATGTTCACTCAGCATTTTGTTTTGTTGTTAAACTGTGTGTAAAATGAGCGGTGAGGTTAAATCACCCTACGGTACCGCCTATTTTCTGGATGGTTTCAAGGCAACGGTCGGTAGCTTACATTAGCAGATAAGCCCGTACTCTGACGTACACAGGGAGAACTGGTATAACCCGGTTGTTCACTAACCGGTGATTTTCTTTCAGCCTACACACACTGTATGGTTGAGTCCCATGACTCTGGCAACAGCTCCTGTATAAAACTGTAGGCAGCCAATCACAACAAAAAGCATGCAACCGTCCTGCCCAGCACCAAATGACAAAGCCAGGGTAACTCATGTATCAGGGTTTCCCCTAGTCTTTCCCAAGTCTAAACAGTAGCCCCACTTATGAAATATGGGGTCTTTTCTGTGAAATGTAGCGTCTCTGCTCTTCCCTCAAGATTCATGTTGCATTTCCCAAGAGTGTACTCGTTTTTCCTGATATTAGCGGGGGCAGAGTTTATTCCGTGATTAAGGTTAGGAATTCTGAACTGGAGTGGACTATGGGAAATTCACTGAGAGACACGCTTTTTGATTCCACTCACACACCCAAACGCACCAAACAGCCTGCATGTTGCGTTGGGTAAGTGTGCGAGTTACCACATATGTGACTGAACTCCACTTCAAGACTCTTCCTCAAGAGGAAGACTGTTTAAGTAGAGATACAGGCCTGTTGATCTGCACTCTGTAGACTGCCAACATGTGGCGCACTTTGTCTTATGAGCTTAGCAGATGGGTTACATTACTACACCCAAAACAGATCTGTACTCTTCTGCACACACAAAACTAATCCAAAAACAGAGGATCTGAAACTCACAATGAAATACTGCATGAATTGTGAAAGGTTCATCATGACTAAAAGAACTGATGCAATATTGGAAATATTGGATGATCTTTATAGCGCTCGCTGCCTTACAAAAGCTGAGAGCATACTCAAAGATCCATCTCACCCCGGACACTCTCGGTTTGAACTACTGCCCTAAGGCATAATTAAACTTAATGCCATTCAAGTTTAAGCATGAATCATGCCGCGAATGTCTTGTTTGTGTGGTATGCCTGGGAGGCTTCAACCCAGAGAAACAACAGACTTCACCATCAACTTAGGATGAGTTATCTAAACTTAGCATATAGCTACTCCCAACTACAGTTTTCACAATAACTTTTGATGCTTTTGCACAGTCCTTGGTCAACTGTGCAGCTCTTTCATTTAAAAAAAAACAACAAAAAAAACAGATAATGTATCATTTATATATTTTTTCATATTGTTAATGTCAACCCTCCTATTTTATATCCATGTGTCTTGACTTGTGCAGTACTTGCTTTTCATACATTTATTTGTATTATAGTTTATTGCACCAAAACACCCAAGAAAATTCCTTGTGTGTGAAAATCTACTTGGCAATAACTGATTTAGATGGCCTTTGCATCTTTTATTTTATGTACCCAGTAATCCAGGTCAAAGACTCCTGACTATAGTCAACAAATGACGTGTGTAGCACCTAAGACCAACAAAACAGTCAAACGTCAGAAACAGTCGGCCCAGTCGATAATTTGCACAACACGAGCATACTGGCGGTTCCACTTCCTCAAATCTGTTTGTTTCAGTAAACACACATTCACATTAGCAACCCGGTTAGCACAGGGCACATACCTCGACATGAACAGTGTATGTGTGTAATGTAACAACAGTATGTATAAGAAATGTAATTTCCCCTTGGGGATCATTGAAAGTAGGTCTTCTTCTTCTTCACACATGCACTGCAAACCTAAAAAGTATCTAGACATTACCAGGCGGAGATGTATGTGAGAAAGCAAATGTCCGAATCGGTTAGAGCAGACATCAACCTGTCTGTCAACCTGTTTTTAACCTGCCAGCTGTCTGTGTAATCTCCGATTGAGCCCAAAGTGTGAGAATTCACAGCAAGCGAGTGGGCGTGTTGATGACGTTTCTATCATGCGGCTGGCGCAAACCGGAAGAAAACAAACAGCCGAGGGTGACCCACACAAAGAACCCAAAGAAAATGTCTAACTGGAGAGACGGCCAGAATCGGGAACTTCTGTTGGCAAGTAAATGAGCGTCAAACTGGTCAAAAACCACACCACCGTCACAGAAATCAATGCAGGCCATCTGTGTGAGGTGTGTGTATGGTTTTGTGCATTTATTCAGCAGACAATGTTACTGTTAATGGTTAGTAAGGCAGGATAGACATAACATCATTTTCTGTTCCTCTACAGAAACAATTGCCCAACCTTGAAATCTTGGAAGGAGGCAATTAAACCCAACTAAATGCCACACTACTAAGGAATCCAGGGGCCAGAATGTACAACTGGCAAAGGCTTGCCGGCCCTCTCATGTTGCTCACAGATAGAGTTGTTCCAATACCGGCTCCGATACTGCCTAAAATGCTGGTATCGGGAAGTACTGGAGTTTATGCACCGATCCGATACCATGTAATAAAGCCCGAAAGAAAATCTACTTTTAAAGTAGTTTATTTATGTTCTTGTTCCGTTATAACTGACAACTGGATAATAAAAGAAAGTTCTGGGGCGTTCATCGTTTGTGTTTGTTCATGTTTCACAAAGAGTTTAACCTGAGCCAGGCCGACAACAAAGATATAGAAATCATATCGCATCCATACAGGGATAGTAGTATACAGTTGTTAAAACATAACACACTGGTATCGGATCGGTACTCGGTATCGGCCGATACGTAAGTTCAGGTATCGGAAAGCAAAAAATGGTATCGGACCAGCTCTACACAGAGGGGATTGCCACATAGCTCTTCCTTCAACGGTGTTACTGACACACAGCTACACAGTATGCATACTCTCACATGCTGGTGCAAACTAGGGATCGTCAGATACTGGTTTTTCAAGGCCGCTACCGATTATTAGTAGTTAATGAAACCCATAACAGATATTTGGAACTGATAGGGATATACAGTGAAAATGAAAAATCTTTAAAGTCAAAATTAAGATTTTGGAATGTTCCAAAAACCCAACACAAAACTTTGTTTAAATGCTTTAAGCAATTATTTAATACATTTGAATCTTTCAGCAAAATACCCAGTAACAGAGAGCCAGATAGGGTTGTGGGCGGGACATTAAGTCAGACTCAGTGGTGGGTGAAACCGAAGCAGAGGGACAGACACCGAGCTGGAGCCGAGCCAAAGTTAGACCACTTTTTATTGAATTAACTTTTATCGGTTATCAGGCAAATAATACGCAGATACAGATAATCTGCAAACAGCCAAAAAATGGCCCGATAATCGGTCTATCCCTAGTGCAAACACTCATTTGTCTTTCCAGGCGCCACTGGAGCTCTGCTTGACTAAACCTTGGATTTGTTCCACTGGAGCTACACTTTAAGGAGGGGGAGGGGGTGGGACATACCTCAATGTGCTCAAAACTTTGTTCAGAGTTCATCTAAAAGACAGAAGCAAATCCCAAAAGTGGCCGTGACGTACACATCAGTGCTAACCAAAGCAGCAGTATGCTAAGCATCAAATAACGTCCTGTAACCTTGCTGCAGCACGGCCTTCCTGCACAGAGGAGGAATGTGATGACTACAGGAGTAGGAACATTGCAGCCAGTCATCCTTTAGTTCTGACATGGAACACTCAGGACCAGACTGCATTCACTTGAATACAAAACATACTTTCCTCAAGGGAGTTACCGCCAATGCTTCAAAACATTTTACAGTTTTACATTTTATAGACCCAACAATGAATCAAGAAAATAATCTGCAGACAACACAACTTGCAACTCGGACGAACATAAAATGGAAGGTTTGTCTTAGGGGCGCTCCACACAGAGACGCTTTTTGATGCAAACGCACATGTTTTGCATCGTTTGGGCCGATCGTCCAAACGAATCCCGTAAACGCACCGCCTGAAAACGCACTTTTTTTTTTTTAAAACCTGGTCCCAGGGTGAAAAAAAAAAAAAATTCTAAAAAACGGCTCCCATTTTGGCTTCGTTTGGACGGTGAAGCCGCGTACGTGCATATCGATGACGTCATCGCCACACCCCTCGACCTCCTAGCCTTCGACCTAGCTAGTGCACGGCCACTGACACCACTGCGGTGAAGCTAACCGTATCCCATCTCCATGGTCAAACCAGCTCACTTCATCTAAATACTTTGTCTCTGCTCCCTGACACTTTCCCTCTGCTCTGCTGGTCCTGGATTCTACACACAAGACATATTGCTAACGTTATGTAGCCAACGTTAAACATCGCTAAAGTAGCTGACCGCTCCAGCAGGGACGTAAACGTTAACGTTAGCTGCTTATAAAAGTGAAAGTCGACAACTTATCAACTAGCTAGCTAATCTGTCTGCTTATCAACTCCTTGAACGGATTATAGTAACTTTTAGCACGGCTTATTGTAGAAAGGCAAGAAGAAAAAAACGTGTAGATTATCAAAAAGACATTGGCTCATTGATGTTTGACTGCCGATGTTAAGCTCTGCTAGCTAGCGCGCTGCAATCATGTCCGATAACAGACAGAATTGCAAAATAAAAAAGCAATCCAACAGCACATTATACAATGTAAACAAAGACATTTTCTTGCGGCGGCCTTTATAAAATGAGCAGTGGTGAAAGTTATTAAAGTCTAGTCATGTTATGAACGGAAGTGGAAGTGACGTTTTTGGTGAATTTCTGTAGCAGAAACAGCTAACCTATAGGCCTGGAATATGAAGTAGCGTGATGAGTCTTTTACAAATGGATCCGTTTGGACACACATTTGTTTTTGACACGGTTCCAGGGAAGACGGGGGGAAAAATAGATTGTTTTCGTACGTGTGGACGTGGCCATGGTGAACTGAAGAGCATTCAAAACAAATAATCTGTTAAAAAAAAAAAAAAAGCTAGTCTGAATATTCATTTTACAAACTGTTACTGTTATTACATGTCATTTAGCCGACGCTTTTATCCAAAGAGACTTACAATTGCTACATACGTCAGAGGCCACACGCCTTGCTCAGGGACACATTGGTTGATGTATCACAGTGGGAATTAAACCCAGATCTCCCACACCAAAGGCATGTGTCATATCCACTGCGCCATCACCACTGCAGTTTAATAAATGGAGAAGCACAAATTACAAACACAGGATGCTGGATGACGCTACAATATTCAAGTTCCTCTCTTCGTTATGCCTCACAAGCAATGTGCTCACTGTTCCTAAAGAAGCAATGTCACTGCTGGTCTCAGTGGTCTGGTCACGCACATTCATGCAACCTCTTTTTAGGTCACACAAGGAAATAGGGCAAACACAAGCACACCCATACAGGCGATTATTTCACTTCTCATGTATCCTGTATGGTGTGAATTTATTAGCGATGGTGTACCAGAATGTGTGCCAGGAATACTCCAGTTATAATGATGAAATAAAGCTTAAATGAAATTATTTCAATGAGAGACTTGGAGCCAAACCCAGAGTCTGGACTGGTATGAGTATAATGTGTCCCTATATTATTCTTGACAAACTGGTGCTGAAATCTAAGGTCTTATAAAAGCTTATATAAAAAGGCTGTCATGTGACCTGTCAGTTGAATTGGTGTCAATCAGAATTTTAAAGACTATCCGTCATAAAACCCTTTCCACTGTCTACACTTCAGTGCAACCAAATAACCCATTATTAGGACACATTCACAATTATAAAATCCAACTTAAAGAGCAACTTAATACCCAAAACACCATGACTATTGGCACTCTCAACCCTCTCACAGCTCAGATTGTTGCTCCCCTCTTTATATCCCCCCGGCAGTCATCCAAAAAACTCTTAACAGCGTAGTCACGTACCTCTCGATTTAACTGCTATTCTGGCTGGCAACGCCGACCATAGTGTATTTTTGTATTGGCCGACATGTGAAGCAGGGACAGTGAGTTCAGTCCACCTGAGAGTTCATTGCAATGCGAGCTTAGCAAGGCTTTAGCAGATGCAGCAGAAGTCACGGAGAGGGCCAGAATAAGGGATGTGAGCGAGCAGAAGGGAGGTTGTAGTAGTATTTCTACTAATACTACTCTCAGTTGCATGCTCAATTCTTATTACAGCTCCAAACTCCACAATGCTGAAAGTTGACTTCTCTAGGCTATATTTATATATGTTGTGTGGGATGGGGGATGTGCTAAAACAGTTGATTAATGAATCAATTTGTTGATTGAATCATTTTTAGATTTCATTATACCTAGATTAAAGCACATTGGACCAACCTGCAATCTTGTCAGGGACTTACTCAGGACCAGGAGTTGTCTACGAACCTAGTAGAAAGGTCGTCCAGAGTCCAGACTGACATGGAAAAACCAGCCCTCTCAATAACTCATGGGGCAGGGGGAATAGGGAGGGGAGGTAGGTCATAACCAGATATAGTTATCCATGTTGCACAGTGAAGCCAAATTTAGCAGCATTAAAAACGGAACAGGATAGACTTATGCTTCCAAGGAAAGAAAGAAAAAATGATATGGGACATTCAACAAGGTAAGAACATTCAGTTTGTACAGACAGTGATCCTAAATGTAATTGAAGATCCCACCAACAGCGATCGTCCAATCACAGCTTAGCAAACATAACTAGGCCTGCCAAGCTTTGAATTAACCGACATGCTGGAGAGGTGTGCATGGGGCTGTTGTAGGAAGAAAGATACCGCGTTTGCAGAGTTTAAACTGTTTGGAGGGTAGTGTCTTTTAACTTAACCGCCCCAAAAACCAAAAACACAAGAGCAACACTGTAAGCAATGGATTAAATACCGTTTGTTTGCTAGAATGTAAGCTGCAAATGTTAGCGTGTATTTATATAACGTTAGTTATATTACTAGGACTAACTAGCTCTATGCTGTAATACAAGAACAATATTGTTTACTTAGCTTAATGTTAGCTTAATTAGCTAGCTATTGCCGATATAATATGCTAGTACCGGCCAACAAAAATCAAAATGGCCGTCTGCTTTTGTTGACCTCTGAATTCAAGGAGCCATTATTTACTGTGAGTAGTAAGTCTGCCACTGTTGTCACATAAAGTAAACGGTATGTGCTGTGTGACAACAGAAAGCTTGACAGGTTTAGCAACAGTAAACAACTTTGTAGGAGTTTTGAATGTCAGAGGCAGACAGGACACACATCAGTTGCGCAGAGTTGTTAAAGGGGAAAAAGGGGGGGGGAGGGGGGGGAGGAGGAATGCAACCTGGGCTTAATGGGAAGCAGGCTTCCCCAGTGGGATTGGATTTATGTTGCCATCTCCCCTGATGTTCCACTGCTCTGTGCTGGAGCTCAGTTAGGTGTCTGTCTGTGTGGGTCCCAGCAAAGCAGGACAACTCCTAAAGGAGTTATCAATGAGGCCATTCATTCTGCAGAAACAAACGCTCCCTTTACTAAAGTGTGTTGAAGGAATTACAGAGTTACCTGAAATCTCGTATTAAACAAGAAGAAATAGTTTCAGCAGATGAAATGTTAGAACTTTAAAAAATTTGCCAAAAGCCTTATTTTTTTAGTTTTTTTTTTTTTCCTGGGACAATTGACTGACCTGACCATTGTAGGGTTCAACTCCAGGACAAATACTGTCATCGTGACTCTGTAAAATATCTTTATTCGTGTAACTAAACTGTAAAACACACAAATGAATACATATAAAAAAAGACACGAGGGATAATTAGAGAACACAACACAAAGCATGTTTTGCACACTGAACCTCAAAAAAGACATACAAAAGACCCATTAACAAAATTATTATACATTTGTTCTCCACAACTAAGTGGTAATTAGGGATGGGCATGCTTAATCGACGATCGATAATTGATCCTTAAGAATTTTGTCGATCACGTTAATTTGTTATCGATTAAACTAATGATGGTTGCGTTGCGTAGTGCGAGTCTTAAAGCAATGAAATGAATTTCACTGTGTGGCAGCAATTAACCATTTTACCACCCGGGGGTGTCATAGGCTACTCAGTTACCTGCGAGTTTCTGTTTCGATTTCAAAAGTAATCATGAAGGGGCCACGGCGAAGTGTGGCGTGGGACCATATTGATTTAAAAAACGACTTAGTTCACTGCAAACACTGCAACGCCGTGTATAAGTACAACACGGCTGCGACTCAAATGATGTACCACTTAAACAAAGTGCATCCGACCCTGGTTAATGTCGGCGGCGCATCCTGCTCTCAGTCTCAACCTAGCATCATCTCGGCATTAGCACGGAGGAGCTGCGATGCACAACGAGCAGAGAAAATTACCCAAGGGATCTGCAAGTTCATTGAGATAGATATTGGAACCAGCATGTCACACATCACCAGATTGGTAGAAACTCACTACGAAGAACGGAATAAGCTCTCTCTCTCTCCCCATCCCTAGTGGTAATGAAATACTTCTTATCTTGGCACCAATGACCACTTCAACCTCGCAGGCAAGAACAAATGTTAATTCCCACACACACACACACACACACACACACACACACACACGTAACCCTGAGTGAGTGCACTTCAAAACGTGTGCACATACAGTCGTACATCCTTGCTAGCTCAAACATGTGCAGTTGTGCCTGGCCTGTAATGCGCACGCACACGTCAGTTTTGCCTTGTGGTCATGCAAATAACTTGTGTAGGCTACCCAAACGCAAGTATGCATGCACATACAGTAGATGTGTCTGAACAGAAAGTTTGGTTGTTTTTTTTTTAATTCAGGTTATTTGTATTTAGGTACTTCCGACATAGTATTACTTTTCATTTTGCACTTCAGCATGTAAACTGGCGCCCTCCACACAACAGACAAGGTGGCTGCCCCCTGTATCAACAGTTGTGAAAAGCTGCAGTAACATAACGTTATAAGCACTTCTGTCTTATTTGTGTCACTAAATCAGTCGCTCACACAGGCATGTTCAACTTCTATCTGTGGACATGCTGTTACGCTGTTTGCATGCACAAAAAAACGGCGTAATGCGTTGATATCAACTGGTATTGCTAACAATAGCTAACCGGGCTAGAGCTAATGAAAACAATGAAAATCTGACTTTTAAATACAACGCATTCAACCCGGGTATGACGTCATTCCCAGCTCCGGCTTCCGAGTTGCGAGGTAAATAGAACGCGGTATAAGTCTATAATGGAAGCACTCTGTCAAGTAAAAACTATGGTTTGAGGGCTCATTCCTCCTCCCCAATCTAAATAAAAATGGTGAAATGTAGCAGCGATAAGAGGCAGGGATGTTTACTGTACGGGACTTTCACACCGCCTCAAAACGACCGATAAGTCTGATTACCGGTTACAGTAAGAGGAAACACCAGCACACCACTGACATGTCTTCACATATTTGTTGTCCCTTAAACAAAGCCTCAGGTTCAATCAACATTCCTCGTTCACAAGCTTGATTTTCTGCAGAATCTCTAATCTCGAAAATCTACAGACCACCTCTTTAATCATTCACTGATGCATCCCCATTTCAAATACTGCCCATGTGACCCCACCACCCTGCCAACAATCACTCACAACGGTAGTAAACTAGGTAGCCATCAAGTCAGCATTGGTGAATGGACAATTATGTTGTCAGGACGCCTTTGAGCTTTCCCTGGCAAGGAATAGCAGTAAAGATCATGCAAATCAAGATTGCACAATGTGGGTGTATTGTCGGCCTACAGTCAAGATTGGGTGTCAACACATATCCCGAGTAGGCAAGCGCAAGGAAAACAACAACAACAACTGGATAGGTCAGTATTGAAGCAGCTGCATTAGTAACCGCTACTTGTAAAACCCCTACTCTATTACATAACACTTCACTTCAGATCTGCCAAATATAAAAAAAAACACAATCAACACATTGATTTAACTACTCTGCCATCTACAAGTGATGTTAGAAGAAATAATTAGCTGTACGCCCTCCAGAGAAGTCAGAGATCAGGGGACAAACCCCTGGCGCTGGTACTGTCATGCACTCACCAAAGCTATCTTTGGAAAGCAGGGTGGATGCTTGCATGAATCCAGCTCCTATGCTTGTACTTTGCACAGGTCACCCTGCCAGCACACAAATGGAACAGGACAGCAATCACTCACTTTCAGAGAATATCCCTCGGTTAATAGACAACAAGCAACTCTGGCTGTTTTTTGGGGGGGGGGGACAATGGGGACTGCACGGGAGGCAGCGCGTGTGGCCGTTTTGTGATCTTTCCATTGAACTCTGACCATTGTGAGGGACGTTGACATGGACGGTTGCTGTAATATTTCCCTTACAATGTAACCTTTGAATGAAATCACACTCGACCAGACATATGTAATTATGTTACACTTCCCTTGTATTTGTATCATCCTGAATCCTTTACAATGGAGCCTTGAATGAATGAATGAATCTTGACCTATTTGCATTAACTCCCACCTGGATGTCATCAGAGGATTCTCACCCCTGGCTGATAGCTATTGTCTTGAGGACAAAGGCATGGAAAACACTAAGTGAAAGAAACCACCCAGGGGGGGTGTAAAGAGAGAGAACAGCTTAGCATTGGTGTGCATACTACAAACCAACCTTTGTCTTGTGTACCATGCTCTGAGCATTAAAAGTCTGACAATACTGCTAGAGACTTGCCACGGCACCCTCAAAAGAGTCAGCATGTGAAACTCACTCAGCTTTGTGCTAATAGAGAACACAACAGGCCGCTGCGGTCAAATGCACTGCAAGTGGAAGTCAAAGCCCAAGAACACCTCTCCTCTGTGTCTATAGGCTGGCGGTTCTGGCTTTGTGCCGACCCCACTGAGTGGCTGGGGCTGCCAAACAGCACAGCACCGGGAGATCAGATGCGGACAGACACTCACTGACTTCACTTATGAATGTAAAAATAGCGCCAACATCACGCCACGGTGAATGGAACTAACGTTACGTCGGTGGAAAACTGCCCTATAAAGACGGCAGGTTTATTTTAAATCATATGCGCCCTGTCGTAATGAGATCAAATGATAACGACAGCGGAAGCAGAGATAGACGATACACTGGCGAAGCTAATGGAGGGCTGAGCTAGCTAATTTACAACTTACAAGCGAGGTATTCAGCACACGTTGAGATGTTAAGTCAACAGAAAAAAAAAACGTTTTTTTTTCAACAACAGTATCTTTGTCTCGATGGTTAGTCCACCACACACTCGTTCACTCACCGGGGTTGTAGTCGGTAGTTCGGCTGTGAGTGAGTGTCTCCCGGGGTGTCCTTGCTTGACAATGGCTACACGTTGGTCCAGCAGCAGCAGCTCGGGGTACCAACCACAGACTAAGCAACTTCTAGGAGGATGATGATGATGATGACACTGCAACCAGCGCGCATGCGTACGAGAGCGTGAGCGGCAGTAGAAGAATGATTAAACGCACGTGCGTGTATATGGTGGAGAGGGACGCCGGTTTAGCGATATAAATATATATTTTATGACTTTTTTTAATTTCGTACTTATGTCAATTGACATAAAAGTATGATTCATGTCAGAAATATGCATTAGGAGGGAAAGAAAAAAATAAAAGTAACAAAAATAACATTACGTTAAATATGAACACGTAAGAGATTTGCTTACGCAGGTATGATATTGAAGAGTTGCATAAAATAATAGTTTTGCTTATTTTTTACAAACTTACTGTACATTTGCATTCAACTTACTAAAGTAAAAGTACAAAAGTTAGCATCAACCTATACTTAGAGTACCAAAAGCACTAATTATGCAGAAAAGCCCATTTCAGAATCATATAATAAGTGTATTTAACTTTAATGTAACAGCTGATAAAGGAGGTGGGGCTATATCTAACTACTTTATATAGCCTACTGCTGGATGGCATTATCCATAATAATAATAATAACGCATCATTAGTTGATTTATATTTAATACTAATAATATTAATTTAGCAAAGTAACTAAAACTGTCAAATAAATGTAGTAGAGTAAAAAGTACATTTGCCTCTAAAATGTAGTGGAGTAGTATAAAGTAGCATGAAATGGAAATACTCAAGTGAAGTACAAGTTGTACTTGAGCAAATGTACTAAGTATTATCAGGAAAATGTGCTTAAAGGGTTGCAAGGTAAATACTCAATACAGAGACATATGAGTTTACATGATTTAATATATTAATGTGGAACTATATATAGGCTATTATTGTGCCACCTCTCTGGCACAGACATTGTGTTGGGACACTTTGTAAGCGTCAGAAGCCAGTATTTCTTTGCAGGTCCATTTCATTTCATTGCATCTATCGTTTGATGTGTCCACACACCCTGTGGACACATGTCAACATTGTCAAAAAAATATTGTGTTGAAATCCTTCCTCTTCATTTGTGCAAGCGGGAAGATCCTTGCACAAATTGAAGTGTTGTTGCAGAAAGAGACACATTTAAAAAACCGTACTTGCAATTTCATTACAACTGTAGAAAGTGTTAAAGTGACGCCCACTCTCTGGCCCTTTTCACCACTAACATCTGTTAAGGTAATCTCCGCTAAAGATATCCTGTGTAGGTATAGTGTAATGTGTCCGCATTTTCAAAAGAATACACACCCACAGCATACAACAAGCCACTCTCAAGCTAAAGCACAGTACATTGAATTAACATTCCTCATCCTCCGCTAAAAAAACCAAACCGCATGCTCTTAAACCCGTAACAGTAAAAGACCTTCCACTGCAAGACCGCCGATAATCTCAAAAAAAGATGAACTCTTTGCCTTGCACTTGGGAAGTCTGCAATGGCTCCACCTCTTTAATGTGATTTTGTTGGATTACTGCAACCATCACCAATCTTCTGTCAAATGTTTCCAGCTGACAGCATGTGAGGATGCTTTTGGCACAGCAGTGCGACAGTCCCTAATTGGAATATTCATTCTGTTTCTGCTAATGAGGAGGAGGATGAAGAAAGAGGCTGGCAGTGGCAGAGTTTGGGCGAGTGGAATGTCTGTCTGTGAGGAGTTTAGACGGCCCACACATCCCATATCAGGACCCAATTACTGAGATTTCCATCATATAGCACCAGTGGTGGAGGAAGCATTCAGATTCTTTACTTAAGAACTAATACCACACTGTAAAAATACCTAAATCCTGCATGTTTGTCTTGTCCAACCATGCAGTCCAAACCTCAACATTAGTACACATACATTGAAATAATAAATAAATAAATAAAAGGAAAAGCAGCAAATCTTCACATTAGAGAAGCTGGAAGCTTTAAATGTTTTAACATGACAAACTATCGAAATAGTTGCCAATTCATTTTCTCTGTTCTGTTAATCGAATAATTAATCAGCTGTACTTGTATAAACCTTTGAGTAGTTTAATTCATAACAAAGCATATTTTATATAAGCTCTTTTCAGAAGTAAATAGTAGCCTAAGCAAAACTGCAAGGAAATAAAAAGTACATGTATAAAGAGGCATTAAAAGTATAGACTTAAGTATAAGTAACTCAAAATTGGTACTTGAGGTGCGCCCAGATAGCTCAGTTGGTAGAGCGGGCGCCCATATATAGAGGTTTACTCCTCGACGCGTGGCCATTTGCTGCATGTCATTCCCCCTCTCTCGCCCCTTTCATGTCTTCGGTTGTCCTGTCAAATAAAGGCCTAAAATGCCCAAAAAATAATCTATAAAAAGGTTCTTGAGTAATTGTACTTGGTTAAATTCCACCACTGTTAAGCTCTGAGGGGCTCCTGTTGGACTCTCTCCCACCAGGCGTCCAATTTCTCCCCAATATTTATCTGTCCTCAAAGCCTGCAACAAGCAGGTCGTCCAAGACAGTTTGCCTAATGTCTCTGTCTGTTCACAGGGCTCACTGACAATAAACAGTTCAAGGGAGACGGAGGACACACACTCCTGTTATGTTGATTTATCCCAGGGGAGGGTGAAGAGAAAAACAAAGACATGAGGGGAGGTGGGGGGGGGGGGGGGGGGGGGGGGGGGGTGATTAACTGAGAATGAGAACCAGCTTTTGTTTCTGGTGTTAAGGATGCGTGCTGTGAGCGAAAACAGTGTTTCTGTGTCCGTTCCTGCTTCTCTCCAGTAGAGGATCTCAGTCATTTTAGCACCCTGAGAAACACAACCCCATAGTTTGCACTTTTATTAGAGCCAGACAAACTTTGAGACCATAAAAAAACCTGCCAATGTGCAGAGTCCACTGCGTCACGGCACACAGATAAGAGATCCCTTTCTTACTGCATGTTTTTCCTGTATTTATTATTATAGTGATGTACTGTATGTCTGTTTTCTTTTAAGGTCTCTTTTATCTTCCAGTGTGTGTGTGTGTGTGTGTGTGTGTGTGTGTGTGTGTGTGTGTGTGTGTGTGTGTGTGTGTGTGTGTGTGTGTGTGTGTGTGTGTGTGTGTGTGTGTGTGTGTGTGTGTGTGTGTGTGTGTGTGTGTGTGTGTGTGTGTGTGTGTGTGTGTCTGGTACAGTGCAGTGTATTTGTTCAATTACTGAAAGTGACAGCTCACCCCAAAATCAAAGATACTTATTTTCCCTATTACCTGTGGTGCTATTTATCAGTCTAGATAGTTGTGGTGTGAGTTGCCCAGTGTTGGAGATACCGGCCTGTACTGTAGAGATGTCTGCCTCTCTTGTTCTATAATGGAACTAGAAGGGCACTCGGCTTGTGGTGCTCAACGGCAATGTCTCTTTCCAGAAGTCATGACCCGGTTATTTAAGATAATCCACAGACCTGGCTGTAACTAGTTTCTTAGGAACTGTTTTCTTTCTTTGCCAACCGTATCACCGCGCAGAAGGAAGCATACTTATGGACGAGACTGACACAGAATACGCATCTTTGGGGCTGCTGGCTGTTAAAGTGTATATTGTCCTTCCTCAGAAAATTAGCTCAGCCCAGTCCCGGGAGGGGGGTGACACAAAACGTGTGAGAACCACTAGAATAGTATGCTCGCATTCTCAAATTGACGATGCAACATGCTGATGTTTAGCAGGTGTAATGTTAACCATTTTCACCGACCCTTACTTTTGCAGTCAATGGCCTGGGTTCATTTTGTAGGCGTTTGGTCATCAACCACAGAATTGGACAAAGACTTTTTACTAAATTAAAAGATATAAATACTTCCTCCACCACTGAATGACTGTGGAAGTTAAACCTACCCTATGGACTACTTACAGAGTATGCATGCAATAGGAATAGATTTAAAATTCGGAGCTATTTTATTAAAGTTGGACAAAATACGCTCTAAGGGTTTAGACTTTATCGTTTCACCATTTCACCTAGAAAAATCACGAGTACACAAATATCAACACAAAACCAGTGTACTATTTGGTTGCGTCTGTACAAATTGAGTAATCTTCTCTGAATGGATCCAACAAGTTGTGACGTCCATGCTGTGATAGATTAGGGAAAAAAATAGTTTTTTAGGTCATGTTTCCTGGACAGTGGTTAAACTCCCAGTATTGAGCTGTTTATCTACTGTTGAACTCTTTGGCTTCTCTCACCTTTGTCCTACAGGTCATCTCCGTCCTCGTAACTTTTGTCCCATTTAACTTTTGCCCACATTTTCTCTGTCTGTCACTGTCCACCTTCTACCCTCAACTTTATTGTAATCACTCTCCTTTGGCCTCTTAGATATAAAATAGCTTTTCAGAATAAAGACTATAGAGCTTTATCTGTCTGGGGTCGAGGCCTGCATCGCTCACATAAACCACATAACCACCATGTGCTTTCTGCAGCTATAATATTCGCCGCCATAAAGTACTCTTTTTTTTTCACTCAACAGATGACTTGAAAAGGAGTATTGAGACGCTATCCTTAGAATGAGGAAATACCTGCCCTCTGCTCTTGCAGTGTTTAGTTGGACTCAGTCTTATTTAAGAAAGGATCAAAAAAACTTTGGACGTCCCTGATGGTTGAGTGGTTAACAGGGTCCCCGCATAGACTAAATTAGTGGACAGAGCATGTGTGACGTCACCCATTGGTTTGTGGAGATCTGCTATGAGTTTGCCGTTACGGCCGCAGCCATCCTGGTTGCGGATGTGACGATTTTAGACGAGAGGGAGGAGTGAGGGAGGAGCTGCTTACACTCTACGTTACGTTACACACTTTCACTGGCAATCACATCATAGCCACGCCCTAAAACACCCCCTGCTTTATCACCCATTTTAAAATCACCGAGACCATAATTAAAAAAAATGAACATCATTCTGTGTTGCAGAAGACTGAAAACTAGCGATTGAGACCATGAACACATTATGAAAATGTTTACTGAGGTAATAAATCAAGTGAGAAGTGGGTCACTTTCTCATAGACTTCTACAGAAACAGAACTCCTTTTGCAACCGCACGTGTCGCCCCCTGCTGGAATTCAGATAGAATGCAGGTTTAAGGCACTTCCGCATTTGCAGCACTTCGCTGAACCGGATGCTTTGTCCATTAATATTAACTATCTGCTATTAGCTGTCTATGGCCCCCACATATTTTCAACATTTCAAAACTTTTCCATGACCAAGGACCTATCATAAAATTCCAATGACCGTTTTACAACGTACAACACACACTTACTGTTACTGTATAGTATACTTTAATCCAAATGTTAATTATTGTATGAAAACCTTTTTTGAAAATGAAGACATGTACGAGATAGTGAACAAGACGTTGTCACGCATCGACTCATATTAGACGTTAGGTCAACAGCTACAGAAAATAATACGTGGAAGGTTATCCACTGAAGATTACTGTTTACAGTGTAACAACAAAATTCCATGACTTTCCCTGAATTTTCAAGGATTTTGCTAATTCCATGACTTTTTCAGGTTTTCCATGACCGTGGGAACCCTGGGTTAAGGAACGTATCATGTAAATAAAATGTAATTGGATCGACCGGTAATCATTTGTGTCATCACTCACACTCTCATCCTGAGAAAGGTTTAAATGTTGTTCTCTTGCGGTTTACGCCTTAATAAGTTCTGCTAACAAATGTGGGAGGTAAAGTGTTTAACCTGTGGTAAAACCTGTTTGGGATTATGAAATAACAAACCTGTGTGGAAGAAGAGCAGCATGATAAAACGCCTTGATCCTACTCTTTGTGCATTACACTCTGTCCAGTCAGTGTTGTTACTCTACTATTGCACATGACTAGGAGGAAAAGACAGCAGAGACTTTGACTTGTCAAAGACGGGTGTAATTAATAACTATGTTAATTGCTGCATTGCATTGCTAATGATATTAGTATACATTATGTGCTTTTCCTGCTGTTACAAGTCAACATCTCTGTTGTGAAAAAGGGTTAAAATCAGTGGTGGAAGAAATATTACCATCCATCCATCCATCCATCTTCATCCGCTTATCCGGGGTCGGGTCGCGGGGGTAGCAGCTCCAGCAGGGGACCCCAAACTTCCCTTTCCCAGGCCACATTAACCAGCTCCGACTGGGGGATCCCGAGGCGTTCCCAGGCCAGGTTAGAGATATAATCCCCAATATTACCACACTGTAAAAAATACTCTACTAAAAGTAAAAGTCCTACATTCAGAACATTACTTATAGTAAGTATTATCAGCACAATCTACATAAAGTATGAAAAGTAAAAGTACTGCTTGTGCAGTGAAGTGTTCCCTGTCAGTGTGTTCCTCTTCTATCTGATGTTTCTGGATTAATATTCCTTCTGCATTCATGTGTATGTTGTATTTTACTGCTGTAGATGGTTCAGGTTGTGCTCATTTGAACTCCTTTATATACTGTTGATAGTTTAATCTACAGCCATGCATCATATTCTATAAGATCATCATATGTTTGTAGCGTCGCTGTCCTGTGAGAACCACGTATCTCTAAAAAGTTTTAAAACTCTTCATGGTGTCAGAAAAACAGCCCTGTTTTCAGCTTTGTGACGGTGTATTTTCCAGCTGATCCAGGAGGCTTTTTAAAGACTTTATTCAGCTTAAGAGGGAGGAGAACTTCCACAACACACAAAGGAACACTTCGTCTTTCTGTTTATCACAAACATTCAATTTCAAAATCACCAAATGTGGAGAAACATGGTTTTTCCTGGACAGGAAGGGGATGAAAAACTGTCATCAGTAAAATAACTGAAGCTGTCAGATAAAGTTAGTGGAGTAAAATGTACAATATTACCTCTGAAATGTAGTTAGGTAGAAGTATAAAGTAGCATAAAATGGAAGTACTCAAGTGAAGTGCAAGTAAATTTGTCCTTAAGTATACATATGCTCTCGACCATCTGATTGTGACCTTCAGCAGGAAACAGGCGGTCATCAGGATCAAACACGTTATTGCCACATTAATCATTGAACAACACGTCTAAGTCTCTCCATTCATGCGTCACCATTCCAGATAAATGTCATGTGTCAAACACAGACTGTAAAAATAAAGTGTCAGCTCAGAGCTGAGGCCCAGCAGAGAGAGATCCTCTCTATCTCCCCCCTCTTTAACACTCAGCATTCTCTCCCACTCTTCCTTTTTCCTGCACGCGTGCACATGCTACTGTTTAAACACCTTTATATTTCAGTTCATCAGAAATATTCAAAATCAACAAGTTTAGAGATATGTGGTTTTTCATTGGACAGGAAGGGGATGAGCAAATGGAAAAGTACCATAGACAGTTACCGAAATGGACAAAGCGACGCCATACTGTTCCACGGAGAACCAGTGAAGACTATTAGAAGCACTTTTCGGGTGAGCGCTAAGCGTTACTGCGCAGCCTCCAACTGAGCTTGACGACGTAGATGTGGCGTGAGCAACCTGTCTGAAAGTTGGAAGTCTTCTGGTAGCTGTGCCAAGAGAAATCTCAATCATTCCCAATCTTGCAGAGATGGAGAGTGTAGGTATATGTAAGGAGATAACATGGACACAGGCTAATTATTGCTAACTAAAATGCTAGTTAACATTAGTAATTAAACTTAAACAGCTAATGTAAGTCGAAACTGCCTGCGAGCTTCTCCTGTACTATACGGTAATTTGTCTACTGTGCGGCAGAAAGTCGCGTGGTTATGACACAATCGTTAGCCTATTTTTACAAAAACGTCTACTACGGAGCCATAACGTGAGATACAAGGTAATGGAGCCTTTTATACATTGTCGTGTTTCTTTAGAAATAAACAACGGACAAATAGAGTCTTTAAACGCTTCAGATGTAAAGTTATTTGCTGTCAAAGTGGCGCCAAAATGAATGGGAGTCAATGGAATGCTAACGGCAGGTGATGGCTTATTAGCATCAAAATGGCGCCATAGGAGGTACACTTTGCGGAGGCTCGCTTACCCCCTTGAAAAGTACTGAAAAGTATGTAGCTTTCAGACAATCGTATCGGAGTAAAAGTACAATGCTTGCTTCTGAAATGTAGAGTTGATTAGAAGAATAAAGTAGCATAAAATGGAAATACTCAAGTAAAAGTACCCTGAATTGGTACTTATGCAGAGTATTTAAGTTAATGTAGTTAGTAGCATTCCACCAGGGCTTTAAACAAACATGTTTAGCATGTGGAGACAGGGAAAGAAGAGAGAGTGGGTCAGAGAGATTTGGTCTAAAAGCCTCTCCGAGCTCTTTCTGGACTCTGTTCATTCAGCCATGAAAACACACTCATCACTGCACCATACAAAGCAGTGAACTTAACAAAACAACACAATTACCACTGCATTCCTGTTTTTATTTGTTTCATGTGTTTTGTATCTCATAAAAAAAGAGTAGATAATAATGGAAATGCATGCAAAGTATTCCAATTCCCTAACTTTAAGTTTGGCTGTTATTAGGAATCTTTCAAAAGATCGAAAGATTTGAAAGTAATTGGTGTAATCTGATAAAGAATATCTGACCTTTATTTAACCAGTAAAGACCTGTAGTGGAATGTGTAAGAGCAGTGCACGTGTGCAGGAAAAAGGAAGAGTGGGAAAGAATGCTGAGTGTTAAAGAGGGGGGAGATAGAGAGGATCTCTCTCTGCTGGGCCTCAGCTCTGAGCTGACACTTTATTTTTACAGTCTGTGTTTGACACTTATGACATTTATCTGGAATGGCGACGCATGAATGGAGAGACTTAGACGTGTGTTAAAGAGGGGAGAGATAGAGAGGATCTCTATCTGCTGGGCCTCAGCTCTGAGCTGCTGTGTGAGTGTGAGACTTTATTTTTACAGTCTACATTTGACACATGAGCGAAATGACATTTATCTGGAATGGCGACGTATGAATGGAGAGACTTGGACGTGGTGTTCAATGATTAATATGGCAATAATGTGTTTTCCTGCTGAAGGTCACAATCAGATGGTCGAGAGCATATGTACACTTAAGTAGAAATCTGAGGTACTTGTACTTTACTTGAGTAATTCCATTTTATGCTACTTTATACTTCTACTCCACTACATTTTATATTGTACTTTTTACTCCACTAACTTTATCTGACAGCTTACTTTTCAGATTACAATTTTTCATACCATTCGTGTCCAGTGAAAACCATGTTTCTCCACATTTGGTGATTTTAAATTGATAAACAGAAAGACGAAGTGTTCCTTTATGTGTTGAGGAAGTTCTCCTCCCTCTTAAGCTAAATAAAGTATCCTGGATCAGCTGGAAAATGCATCGTCACAAAGCTGAAAACAGGGCTGTTTTTCTGACACCATGAAGAGTTTTAAAAAACTTTTTAGAGATACATGGTTCTCACAGGACAGCGACGCTACAAACATATGATGATCTTATAGAATATGATGCATGGCTGTAGATTAAACTATCAACAGTATATAAAGGAGTTCAAATGAGCACAACCTGAACCATCTACAGCAGTAAAATACAACATACACATGAATGCAGAAGGAATATTAATCCAGAAACATCAGATAGAAGAGGAACACACTGACAGGGAACACGTCACTGCACAATCAGTACTTTTACTTTTCATGCTTTAAGTACATTTTTCTGACACTACTTACTACTTAAAGTTTTGAATGCAGGACTTTTACTTAGTGTTGTATTTTCCCAGTGTGGTATTAAGGATCTGAATACTTCTTCCACCACTGTACCTGATAAAGGTGAAGAGCATCAGCGACAGTAAAATAAATGAGGCAGCTGTAGAGATGATGAAAAAAGCGTTGCAAACATTTAAAGGCTCTGACACACCAACCTGACGCCCGACCGTCGGCAGAAAAGGCAGTCGGACTGATCATTCGGCTCCCGTCGGTACAAAAAGTGCCTCCGAAGCAACGCCAACTTGAGCATACGTTCTGCGCGTGCGCGAGACGTAATACGTCTCCATAACAGCAGGTGGCGCTAATCTGTATTGTCGCCCAAAAAGTTTAAACCGGAAATGACGAACACATCACGTGGGTCTGGCTTCTCCCGAATTTCAACGCCAACCATAATGGCGGCTCATTCGTTATACGATCTCGCATTTTCCGAAAATAGTTCACCGAAACATGTTTCTGAAAACATTTGAAGCGACAAATAGGCCATGCAGTTGCTGAATCTGTCTGTTTTTTTGATCGACAAAGGTCAGTTTGAAAGATTTTCATCACATTTTGAGAGGCGTTTGTCACGCTCATCCCGCTCGTCATTTCCCGTAAGTGTTTTAACATAAGTGCACTGACTCGCTAGTCAAGCACTCCACCAATCAGATTGGTCATTGAGTCCGACTGCCCACTGGCCGATCCAACAAGTTAAATCGGCCCAAATTAAAGCCGACGACTCGGAACACACCGAACAGACTCGAGTCACCGACCTCGAGTCGGTGACTCGAGTCGGTGACTGTCCGACGGCCGATAATTGGGTTGGTGTGTCAGCGCCTTAACAAGCACAATGTACACATACTGTACACAGTCACATGACAAGCAAGATATGTGAGCGTAGCAACACAACAAATGAGTGAAAAATAAATTTAGAGATTTAGCCAGGCTACAGTTATTCATAAAATGGTACAACTAACCAATCCCAGACTGCTCTAGATCAATCCATGGGACAGACTGTCTTCTAATTGTTTTGCTCTCAACTTTACTGACGTTTGCTGAGCATGTTTCCTGCACCCTAAAGACAAAGACCCCATAACTCCAAATTAAAGCCATGTGCAAATTCCACCCATTCCCCCTCCAATCACAGCAGAGGTGGATCTGTGACGACCTACAGCTCTTTCATTCCAAAGTCCTCAACTGTGCATACACTGTAAGATGGGTGCACACACATGCACATAACAGTCTACATATGCATTTCCACATTCCAACACAGACGTGCGTTTTTGTTTTCGGTACAGAACCTTTTAACAGAGAAAACGGCTTTTAACAGCCATCTCAATATTTTAGAGTTGAAAATCTGATAAAAATATATATATGTTGATGTTTTCTTTTTTTAACATAAACCCAAAAAATAAACAAGCACTCTTGATAAGGATCCTTTGAGTTTGGTAAGCACATAAGTGTGACAGAGAGATGTACAGAGTGGGACATTGTACTGCTGAATAATGAACTCATCGGTGCTCTCTGGTGGACAGAATATGTGAAAATAATAATAATAATAACTGTGTCGAACATATCTTTACTGCAACTTCTCGTTAGTTATCAGCTGACATATACAGCGCTGTGGAGACTAGTTATAAGCTAATATTTGGCTCAGTATTTATCAGTCAGAGTCTAATTGTTCCTTTATGAACTAGCCTACCTCTGTAAAGTCTGTAACCACTGCTCTGATGTAAATACTCTGGGGTGTGCTTCCCTTCACACATGCAGAAAGACATCTGAGGCTTGTTTAACACAGTATTCATATCATACCTTCAGCTGTTTATTCTATGTGTTTACTATGCCATGACTTGTACTTATACTTGCACTATGTATTTTGCCTACTGCAACACATGTTCAAATATAGTCTATAATTCACATACTGTTTATTCTACAATCTATATTTCATCTATACATACTGTATTACTGTTTATTCTGTATGTACATTACTTTGCACTTCACTGCTTTTTGTACTTCTGCTTGGATGCTAAACTGCATTTCATTCTGAAAATGTTTCCTGCATTGTCTCATATCTGCTTCTGAGTAAATGTTAACCCACACAGACAAAGACACTAAATATAGTGGTGAAGAGTGGACCTCACTTACACAAGTATGTAGGTAGGTTGCCAGGTATGTGAAATGACATAGAGTACAAGCCATTCATCGTCTGATCTGAAAATATCCTGAGCTAGGGGAAGATTTATAGCTATAAGTGTGTGATATATATATAGATATATAGATATAGATAGATAGATAGATAGATAGATAGATATATGCGCATGCATGCATGCATGCATGCAGTTTTATAGTTGCTGTTATCTGCCATCTAGTGGCACAACATGAACACTACAGAATTTGCTCCTAGCCTATAAACTTTAATTATATTGCCACAATGCTACCAAAGTATAATTTTGTATTTGCTGGTCCAAAGAATGACTGTCAACTGGTAACTTAATATGCTAATGTAGTAATATTTGATGTTACTGTTAACTTATGTCAACTAAATTATGAACATTTCTGTAAAATCTCAAATTGGTTAGGTGGAGACTTTTATTTTGAAAGGTAGGCTACTACCCTACAGGCAGTGGGGTGAAGTAATTAAGTACATTTACTCAAGTACTGTACTTAAGTACAATTTTGAGGTACTATTGTGCTTGACTTGAGTATTTCCATTTTAAAGTGTTTACAGGGTTTAAAATCAAACCAGTATGTACAATCTGTTATGTAGAACGAGTACTTTTGATACTTTAAGTACACTTAACAGTTACTTCGTTCACCATTGGTATGCCTATTTCAATGGACACACTTTACTTACTACTTTACTATTCATCTGCGTGTATATTTATGACCATTTTGATCTGCTTTACGTATATATGTTCATAATGTAACGTTATAACGTTATAGCTAACGTTAGTATTATCAGTGGGTTTTTAGGTAGAATCAACAACTTACGTTACTTTGCACAGATGCAAAACCAGAAAATTACACAATAGCTATGTTTGCCCACTTTTAGGCGTTGGCCTGCTGCTTCATGTTTGGTAATCCTCTCAGAAAAATGCTGGAGAGCCTGGAAGCCTGTTCTTGTGGTAGGCTACTATTCCGTCCGAAGAATATCGCACAAGGGAAGCAGAAAGGCGTCCTCTGACCATTGACATACAGGTGCTGGTCATATAATTAGAATATCATGAAAAAGTTGATTTATTTCAGTAATTCCATTCAAAAAGTGAAACTTGTATAATGTATACATTCATTCCACACAGACTGATATATTTCAAGTGTTTATTTCTTTTACTTTTGATGATTAGAACTGACAACTAATGAAAACCCCAAATTCAGTATCTCAGAAAATTAGAATATTGTGAAAAGGTTCAATATTGAAGACACCTGGTGCCACTCTAATCAGATAATTAACTCAAAACACCTGCAAAGGCCTTTAAATGGTCCCTCAGTCTAGTTCTGTAGGCTACACAATCATGGGGAAGACTGCTGACTTGACAGCTGTCCAAAAGACGACCATTGACGCCTTGCAGAAGGAGGGCAAGACACAAAAGGTCATTGCTGAAGAGGCTGGCTGTTCACAGAGCTCTGTGTCCAAGCACATTAATAGAGAGACGAAGGGAAGGAAAACATGTGGTAGAAAAAAGTGTACAAGCAATAGGGATAACCGCACCCTGGAGAGGATTGTGAAACAAAACCCATTCAAAAATGTGGGGGAGATTCACAAAGAGTGGACTGCAGCTGGAGTCAGTGCTTCAAGAACCACCACGCACAGACGTATGCAAGACATGGGTTTCAGCTGTCGCATTCCTTGTGTCAAGCCACTCCTGAACAAGACACAGCGTCAGAAGCGTCTCGCCTGGGCTAAAGACAAAAAGGACTGGACTGCTGCTGAGTGGTCCAAAGTTATGTTCTCTGATGAAAGTACATTTTGCATTTCCTTTGGAAATCAAGGTCCCAGAGTCTGGAGGAAGAGAGGAGAGGCACAGAATCCACGTTGCTTGAAGTCCAGTGTAAAGTTTCCACAGTCAGTGATGGTTTGGGGTGCCATGTCATCTGCTGGTGTTGGTCCACTGTGTTTTCTGAGGTCCAGGGTCAACGCAGCCATCTACCAGGAAGTTTTAGAGCACTTCATGATTCCTGCTGCTGACCAACTTTATGGAGATGCGGATTTCATTTTCCAACAGGACTTGGCACCTGCACACAGTGCCAAAGCTACCAGTACCTGGTTTAAGGACCATGGTATCCCTGTTCTTAATTGGCCAGCAAACTCGCCTGACCTTAACCCTATAGAAAACCTATGGGGTATTGTGAAGAGGAAGATACGACAGACCCAACAATGCAGAAGAGCTGAAGGCCACTATCGGAGCAACCTGGGCTCTCATAACACCTGAGCAGTGCCACAGACTGATCTGCTGCAGTAATTCAGGCAAAAGGAGCCCCAACTAAGTATTGAGTGCTGTACATGCTCATACTTTTCATGTTCATACTTTTCAGTGGGTCAACATTTCTAAAAATCCTTTTTTCTGTATTGGTCTTAAGTAATATTCTAATTATCTGAGATACTGAATTTGGAGTTTTCATTAGTTGTCAAGTATAATCATCACAATAAAAAGAAATAAACACTTGAAATATATCAGTCTGTGTGGAATGAATGTATACATTATACAAGTTTCACTTTTTGAATGGAATTACTGAAATAAATCAACTTTTTCATGATATTTTAATTATATGACCAGCACCTGTATATGCGTCTGACAAGCTAGCAGTTAGCCATTTTGTGCAGGAGAACCTCTCCACATTTAATGCAATTAATTCTTATGAGAGGTTTGGTTTATAACAACAACCCACGACTGGTGGAAGCCAAGGTGTTTAATCTCTTTTCTTTTTTTTTCTTTCTAAGGCAGATTTAAGAATTGTGTGCTGTAGACTATAATCCACATGTTCATGGTGACAAGTATCTTCTTTAAAAGAAATACTAACGGTTGACTGACAACGACACGAATACTTAGCAAACAGCCAATCAAATTTCAACTGGCCAGTGGCTTTGGGCATCACTGAGCACTTGACCAATCAAATTTCAGCTGGCCAGCAGTGGTTTTGGCATCACTGAGCACTTGGCTCGTAGCGGCCGTTAAAACAACATTTTAAAACTATTACAGTCACACACTTACCTTAACATGTATAATAATGATAGATAACAGTTTCTATGTCGAGAATTAATCCAGAATTAGATTCATTTTCTAAATTACTAACACTTAAATCACACTCCACCCCGCTGTCATGTGGCGCTTTGCCATGGTAAGTATTCTGTTTGTTTTCTAAGTTAGCCTACTTGTCGATACATGTGTTGTTGTTATAATTTTTCTGTTGCTTTGGCACTTTAATAGGCCTACTTCTGCTTTGGATACTTCTGCTTCAGAACACAGTTTAGTTCAGGTATTAATGTGCTAACCGACAACCACCTGGCGGAGGGATACAGTTGGACTCTTCATTAATCGTTAATTATGTGTTTGCTTTGCTGTATCGCAGTGCGTCCTGTCTGAAGTGCCTGACAAACTACCTGTCGCAGCTCAGGTGAGTATGAGCCATATGATGAAAATACAACTGAAATGAAGTAATCGTGTAACAAACGTGCGTTAACATGACTTATAATTCAGCGCTTTCCTGTCGAGACAAGATGGTGAGTCAGTGTTCACCTGAGCTGTACCTGTCTCACAGTCTGGGAGGACAACCTGTCTCCTTTTTGCTTTCTCCTGTAACAATCAATTAAAGCCAACTAAACTTTACTTAAGTACAATTGTAAGGTGCTTTATACTTCTACTCCACTACATTTATTTGATAACTTTAGTTACTTTTCAGATTCAAATTATTGATACAAAATATAAATCTACAAAAAAAAAAAGATGATATATTATTATGGATGAAATGCCCGGAAGTACACATTAATGAATCAATATTTATAATCCAACAATATCATATAGCCTATATGACTGAAATGGACCATTCTGCATAATGAGTACTTTTACTTGTGGGGCTACTCTGGTGCTATTGATGCTAATACTTTTGAATGCAATTACTTGTACAACAGATTATTTTTACACTGTGGCATGACTACTTTTACTGACGTAAAAGATCTGAGTACTTCTTCCACCACTTAGCCTCAGCTGTGCCTTGTATTTAGTGCTACTTTGCATGTGTCTGACATCTCTCCATCTCATTGTTTTATGCTTGCTTTATGATATCATAAAATCTCACAAGTGACTTTATGTGTTGGCCATTCTGCTTAAAGCGTCCTTATACAAATACACTGCCACGCATATTAACACTTTCTTACAACATGATAAACCCTTCAGATGTAGGTTAACAAAGACTGTTACTCACTCTCTGGCCATATAAATACACATTTTGGACCCACTCAATGAAACGGTTTGGATTTCTTTGCGATGAGCATTATAGCCTCACAGAGCTTCTGCTGGGATGGCTATAGACTCCAGGTGTACTCCAGTGATGTAATATTACACAGTTGGGGAACATGCCAGATTGAGAAATAATTGACATAATCAAAGCAGCAGAGGCTGAAAAGTCTTAAATATTGGTACCGGTACAGATTACTATAATATTTAAATTTGTAGGGAAAGACATCAGTAGTCTCCATCTTTTTGGTTGTTTTTGACCTGTCAGCAGATTATCTGAACATTAAAACCGGTTGAACAGATGACTGTGTGAACATAACAGAGGACTCATCCTTTCTCTTTGCTAATGACACTGTGAGTCACGACACAGATGCTGATTTACACTGATGATTTCATATCTGGTGATGAGTGTCCCTGCTGCACGCACTGTGGCATCTGTTTAGCTTATTGTCTAGCCTATAACATGTAACTGGGTCATATGGGATAATGAAGACAATGGACTTGCTGTATTGTGTGTCACATGCACTCTGTAATAGGTGGGATGTAGCTGAGTAAATTTACACAAGTACTGTACTTGAGTACAAGGTATTTGTAGGTAAACTTCAAAATATCTGAACTATCCCTTTAAGTGCTGATGTTTAAAAGAGAAAGAAAAGTTCAGTTCAAAGGATCCCTATTACATACCATTTTCAGTTTCATACTTGTATTTTGTGTTTCTGCTAGACATGTTTACATGCTTTAATGTTAAAAAACCCCCACTATATTTCTCATAGTGCCCATGGCTGCTGTGTTCACCCTATATAGCAGCACTTTCTACCGTTAAAAGTCACAGATAAAGGCTTCTAAACCAAATACTACACATGTTCCGGCAGGAATGGGACTCGAAATTGGGGATATGTAAACAACATCTGCAACCAAGATTACAGCTATCTCTGGCGTCAGCATGTAGCTACGTGTGACAGGGTATGTAATGTAAAGACTGCAGTAGTAGAGCAGATGACCATATATGGAAAACCGGCTCGGTATGACATCAAACTGAGCCAATAGTAAAAAAAAACAACATTTTTTTGAAACCGGAGCTTTCAGAAAAGTGAGAAATCTGAGATTGTGGCTCAGAGGGATTTCTTTTAAATGCGTTTACTTCATTATTTGACGCTGTGGCCAGGTTTAACATTGACATCCGACATTCTAACATTATAGATATGACAAGAAATACAGAAAAGCATAATAGTTCTCCTTTACGTGCGAGTCCTCACTGCTTTACCCATCCACACCTCCCAGCCATAAATACTGTTGGTGAAACGGAAACTAACTTTCACTTTTACCTTGAAATTCTTAGGAATCCTGAGTGCAGTTGGGATTTTCCAAGGTGAGATGAGGCCAGCCCTTCTTCACAGCCATCATGTGTTTGGGATTAGACTGACTTTGTTAACGTGACGCTGATGGAGCTGAAAGTCTTTAGGGCCACCACAGAGCTATGGTGGTAAAAGGGAGAATAGAAGAAGAATTTGTTTAAGATGATGAATGGCAACTGTGTATAGAACTGTAATTTGATTATTAGTTTACAGAAAATCCTCTGCAACTTTTTGATAATTAATTGAATGAAGTTTAAAAAAAAAAAACACCAAATATTTAATGGATGTGAGACTTTCGCTGCAAGTTAGCTAATGTTAGCTTGCTACTTCCACCCACCCAACATGCCTTCATGTTACGCAGAAAATTAGCCGGTTCGTCTAGCACCAACCAGGGTTCAGAGAGCGCTCTGACGTTACGATCTTTAAATTAAATTTCACGGTAGAACGTTAGTTTATTAACGTTAGTTTATTTTGTAATGTGTCGGTTTACGGCAATCTTTTAAAAGACATGTTTATGATGAAATAAATACACCTAACACAAGTAATGTTAGTTATGTATGTGGTTGTACATATGTTTGCCATCTTATGGACATGTGCAAAAATAGTGTGTGTTTTTTAGAGGGAACATTCAAAAGTCATTTTTGGCCAGTTTTGACACAATGTGTATTGGATCGATCAGATGAGATGAAAAAATGGAAGAGCATTCTGTCTGCGCTCTCACAGTCGTTTGTTTGCTTTCCTCACTACCATTTCGATTCAGCATCCCAAAAAAGGCAGACAAAGGCCAACGGGTGGCAAATGGGCGGGACACACTGCAAACACTAGGGCGCCGTCGGCCCAACTTCGGCCCGCGGTGTTCTTGGTGTGTCAGGGCCTTGACTCTTCTTCCAGGCAGTAAACAAAGATACAAGGCTGCATTCACACCAAATCAGCAAAAACATCAGTCCTTCCGTTCTTTAAAATGTGGGTAGTGCCTTAAGGCAACACATTCAAACTCCCATCGCCTAAAATACGGACGCTTGGTTAGGTGCCTTTGGCGTTGTTATTGACGCTAAAAGTCTCCTTTAGCGTCATATCTAAACATGCTTTATCTAAGGGCCCAGACACACAGAGCCTACGGCCAAATGTCGACGGCCCCTCGGATGGACGACGGCACGGAACTCACCGAACAGAATCGAGTCACTGACCTCGCCAGACTGTCCAACGGCCGATTATCGGCTCTGCGTGTCCGGGCCTTAAATGCGCTTGGTCGGGACTATTGGCGTCACTTTTGACGCAGTTAGGTTAAGGAAAAGGTCGTGGGTGGGCTTACGTTTCCATGACACGCGGGACAAGAACGGGACGGTTGGGTTCAGGAAAAGAATAACAGGACGGTTGGATTCAGGAAAAGAATAACAGGACGGTTGTGTTTAGTAAAAGAAGAAAGCGGGACCCGATCCCCGGTCTCCTGGGTGAAAGTCCTGTGTTGTTTGACCCATCCACCATCCCAACCAACCTCCCTATGTGGATTTTCACCCCTTTCATACTACTCGCTACCGTTGTAGCTCTTAATGCTACGTCATCTTCAAACGGCGTGTAGCTGCTGCTCTCCCCGGTGCGTTCTACACACACGCTGAGAGGTGCTTTTTGTGTCGTATCTGACGCTGACAGCCGCTGCCCAAACGTCCGTATTTTACGAGTTCGGAGTGAGAACGGGTTGGTTAAGGCTGTGGCGTTGGTGAAGGCAGGGGATGCCGTAAAAAAAAACAGCGATCAGACGAAACGCAATCGAATGGGCAATGATTTTTGAATCTTCAAATAGTCATTAAATTACAAAAAATCTAATAGTTTATTTGACTATTGTCTTGTCTTGATTATGGATTTTCCCCAGAGCATGTGATTGGGAAGCGTGAGTTGAGCGGGGGGGGGGCGATATTGAGCACGGTGGCCTGGAGCGGGCAGCGTAAATTATCACCGCTCTCATGCTCTGCAGGGCAGTATATCATGTGCTATATGGTACATGGCTAGATGCTACTGTACAAACAGGGATGATCTTTGAAGAATGGTTGAATAGTTCCCTGTGAATATCGAGCATGCAAAACCTGTGTCAATGTACATATGGGTATGTCGGTATTGTTTAAAGACCTAAAAATACGCAAATATATCTAAGGTTGGGTACCGAAACCCAGTTCCACTATGGAACCGGTTCCTACGCAACCGGTAGGAATCGGACCGGATTAGAACGCAAATTTCGGTTCCTCATTTCGGTTCCACTTAATGTGTCGACTGTAATATTTCCCCTCTGTCGCTGCGAAACGGACGTAAAAATATCACACTTTCTCTGTAGTCTATTGTTAGCTAGCTACCGTAAATGTAGGCTACTTTTAAAATGCCATATTTTCCCTCTGGGCCCACCAAAAGGGACGTAAAAGCATATTACGGCTACCACATCTATAAAAAGAGCCTTTCTTTGATGTCATTTTTCAGTTTTTCAAGAATCGGTTTAGGAATCGGAATCGTTTTAAAAGTACCGGTTCCGAATCGTAAAAATCCAAACGATACCCAACCCTAAACATATCCTTTTAATCTCATTTTGACCCTATACACAAAACACAAACTTTTTAAGCAGCATCTCATTCCCTCTTTCTTTCAGTGTATTCATCCAGGATTGGGAATGAGTCACATCCTCCGAAGTCCTGACCTCGTGAGAAAGTAGGCAGTCATCTGTAGTTCACTCAACTTCCAGGAATCCAGTGTGGGATTTCCCCCCTCCCCCTCTCAGCCCTCCCCCATCTGCCATGTTGGCTGGCTGCTTGCCTCACATAGCTCCAGGCGGCTCTGTCTGTGCTCACACTGGACCCTGCTGATTGGACGAGTGTGGAGAGCTCATACCTGCCAGGTGGAGGTGAATGCTGCATAATTTTCTGAGTTAAATGGGAGTGGTGGGAACTCCTCCTACTTCCCTGTCTTCTAAAAAGCACCGGTGGCAGCAGCTGAGGAGATAAAAAGAGAAGGAAATACACAAGTAGCCGACTACTGAACACACATCAGGGAGAAAAACAGCTGTGATAGTTACAGGTAGGCGGTTTTAAAATGTGCGTTCTCTTCTTTTTTTTTTCACGTGAAAAATGTCAGATCAAGTTCTTTTTTTTTTAACCGTGCGTTTCTTTGAAGTTTGAAATCATTCATGGATTTGTTAAATCTTTTTAAAATTAGAAATCGGGCTTCCAAGGCACCCTGTCGTCTTCTTTTAACCTCAGGGTAAATAGTTGGTGATACTGTGGCCCTTTTGTTGCTTTTTGACACACAACTTAAAAACTTTGCATGAGTCTGTATCAGTTTTACATGCTGCTTTGTTTGTAATCTAAACCTTGAGGCAGAGGTGCTGTAGTCCTCTCAGTCACTCACTCAATCATCCTTCATTTGTATTTGACCTGGTATTAGAGTATTTGTGATGTGTGGTGACAATGGGAGTTTGAGATGTCTGCAGTGTACGGACATTTAGCCATAGCTGAAACGGTTGGTCAAATGATCCAATTAGTCGACAGGAAATGGATAAATGGAAACCGTTTTGAGAATCGATGGTTTTCTAAAAGTCATTTGTCGCTGCAAAGCCAAACCGTGTCTGTTTCCAGGATATCAAATGTGAGGATTCACTGTTTTTCTGACATTTTGAACAAAATCTGTTTTGGGGTTTTGGACTTTTGGTCGGACAAAACAAGACATTTTGAAGCCCTCTGTTATTCTCTTAATTTAAACAAAAATCAACCGGTTAATCGATGACAAAAATAGCTGCAGCTCCGATCCATCTGAATGATCAGATGGGAAACTTATCTCAATTGGGGAGCAATGATTCCCAAATTCTTGTGGTTGTGGAAATGAACCGTCAAGTCCTAATTGGGCAACATCCCACAGTGTGTGATGATTGAGTAATCAAACATTTGATGGTTGTGGCTCCTTGCACTAGATCATTTGCTGATCTCTTGTCTTTAAATTGTAGGAAATGTTCGGTCTTTTGGTTTGGACCTGGTTATTTAGACAAAAAGAGAACCCTTGAACACACGTTTCACTGTTTTCTGATGTTTAGTAGACCAAAAGATGAATCAGTTTCAGGAATGGAGCCTTTTTAATGCAGTTAAAAATGTTGCATTATTAGTTAAATAAATGTTATCTTAAACAATCCCAGTGCTGGAGGAGTACCTAACGCAAAGGAAACCGCGTTGGAGAAACTAACGAGCCATCACATTCCACAATAGTCCACCTGCTGGGTGACGTCGAGACGCCGGAGGCTCTGCCGTCACCAACCCAGTCCTCCGCCTCCATTGTTTAATTCATCCCGAGCGTGTATAACTCACAGATGACAGTTATTTTGTGTGTGTGTGTGTGTGTGTGTGTGTGCGCGCGCGCGCAAACAAGAGGGTTTTTGTGGACTGCAGGCGTATCGGTTGTCTTTTGGTAGTTGCCCTGCAGGCTCATTTTTGAGCAGAGTCACACAGGGAACAGATGGTCAATGGCTGTGTGACGCGCTCTATTGACTTTCCGACTCAGACACAGAGGCCGGCCCATGCTGCGGTGACACTGACACAGTCAAATGTGGAGTCTGGCAAAAATATATTGATTTCTGGGTGAGGTTTTGTACCAATATACTGTAAATAAGCCTGAACTGGCACGTCTGATTTGATCTATTCTGACTTTAACTACGTGTGTGAAGAAAAGGGGTAAGTATGACACTTAGCAGTGTGTGATGTGTAAATTTAAATGTACAGAAAGAGAGGGTGTTTCTTACAGCTTAACCTCCAGTTTTAGAGCCGCAGAACTGCAGAGGAGAAGGCAGTAAACTCACGAGTTTACCACCAGTACGTGTGTATTTGGCTCAACATGCTTCTTCTTTTGTGTCCTCTCAGAGTTACGACGTGTGTTCCTGGCAAGCTGACAAGACAAATTGATCGCTCAGACGTGCAGCAAAGATGGCCTCCGCCGCTCCGTTCAGCCGCAGACAGTGGGCGTCCCAGTCACTGAGGGTCACCGCCAAGGAGATGTCCATCGTCTCTGCGCGGGGTAAAAACAACGCCATCGCAGAGCGCTTTTCCAAGTAAGTCCAACCTTGGCTCACTCGGCCCCTCGGGCTTCGACCACAAGTTTAATTAATAATTCACCAGCAGCCACTCAGCAGATAAGTTCTCCTTTTTTTTTTTTTTTTTTCCTTCTGTCACCTCAGAAATGAGGTCATGGGTCTTCCTCACAAACTTTCTCGCCACTCTGCCGTTTCAAGTTTCCTCTTTTTGTAAAACACATCTCGTTACTCATTTGAAAATTGAGAAGGTGATTGCGTGTAGGGCTGCAATTTTTAATTAATTAAATTAATCGCAATTTTATCGAAATCGCAACATGGACTAGTGCAATATCCAAATCGCAGGGGGGAGACGACAATATTTGTTAAAGGCAAAATGTGTCTAACCATTCTGAATGAAGTATTGTGGCGCTGCAGAGATGTCCTAACCCTACAAATCCTATCCCACAGACTAAAGGAAAACCTCTGTTTGGTACAGATTCTTGCAAAAATCACACTACATGACTATAGTACTTTTTTTTTTCTTTTTTTTTTTGTGTGTGTTTCAATGAAAATGAGGAATGATGATCCAACAAATTGATAATTCCCTCCAATATTGTGAAACCTATCGCAATCGCAACATCAGTCAAAAATAATAAGCAATTTGACATTTTCCTCATGTCGTGCCGCACTAGTTGCATGGTAGGATGTTTCCTCTCTGCACTTCCTCCGTCTGACCACTAGGGGTTAGTACTTCTCTGTTTTTAAGGGCAATAAACAGTTTTTTTTTTGTTTTTTTTTCTCTGTGTGAAATAAGAAATGGACCAATTTGTTTCTGATGATGATGTTTGATATGGAACAACATCAGGACTTTTGTCACTGATCCACATTTGTAAAATGCATAATTTTGCAACATACTAACACATTCTCAAAATGTTTTTTTTTTTTGTTTAAATAAGACGGGGAGACTAAGGATCAACTGATACTGTTTTTTTCAAGGCCGATACAAATTATTAGTAGTTAATGAAACTAATATTTGGAACTGATAAGCATTTACACTGAAAATAAAAAAAATCTTTAAGTCAAAATTAAGATTTTGGAATGTTACAAACTCCAACACAACTTTTTTTTTTTTGGGGCTTTTTCACTGTATTCGATAGTGACAGTAGATAGACGGGGTAGTGGGGAGAGAGAGAGAGAGGGATGACACGCAGCAAAGGGCTGCAGGTCGGATTCGAACCCGGGGCGCTGCAAAGGACCTACGTGAGGCGCACGCTCTTACTGGGTAATGGATAATCGGTCTATCACTAATTTAAACGAGTGTGATGATACAGAGGTCACACCCTGACTGTCTGGATAGGAAAGATAACGAAGCGCATGTTTTTTATTAGACATTGGTAAAATACTAAAGTTTTTCCTCCTTCTGGTCTCTTGAAAATTCTACAGTTAAACAATTTGAGAGAACTTTGTACATCCTCGATTTGCGAGCGGAGGAAAAGACACGAGGAGAGAGAGGAGTCGAGGCAACATGCATTTACCAAATTGAGACATCCGTGCTTCAGAGCCATCATTTTACGGCAATCAAATGATGTGCAGCACAGCTGCATCCGTCCACTGTTATTGTCTCTGTCACATGAGCATAACTGCGTTCATGATAACTTGCATATTTACTTCAATTCACAACGTGGCATAATGTGACAAGAATGTATGGATGTCATGCATTAGTTTTTTTTCCCACGGGTGCCCAATAGACTTCCGCAAAGAGAAACCCCAATGCATCACAGCTCCTCCTCCTATGCATTTTAGGAATTATGACCTTTTAAGTTTAGAAGCAGAGGTGAAACCAAACATTGAAGCCACTTGTCACTTCCTGTGCTGCGTCCTGTGTGACTTAATGTAGGCCAAAGATTTCCTGTTCACTCCCAACTTCTTCTTCCTCATCTTCAGGTACCAGATGGCAGCAGAGGAGGGAAATGCAGAAAAGAAGAAAGCGGTAGGTAACTTCTTATTCACTATGAAATATGTCTGTTCACTCCTTCACAGGGGTGGAAGAAGTATTAAAATGCTTTGCAGTAGTTGCAAGTAAAAGTATCAATACGACACCACTCTACTATAAGTTAAAGCCCTGAATTCCAAATTTAAATAAATCCGTAGGGGTGTAATGCAGTGGTGGGAGAAGTATTCAGATTCTTTACTTAAGTAAAAGTACTAATACCACACTGTAAAAATACTGTTACAAGTAAAAGTCCTGCATGCAAAATGGTACTTACATACCGTAAAAGTATGTAAGTATCGTCAGGAAAATGTACTTAAAGTAAAAAGTACTCGATGCAGAAAAATCTTAGAAAGTGGAAAGGATCCAGACAGTTGTGTGTTTAATGGTCTAATCACTTCAGCTGGACTTGTAGACCGTTATATTGTTGGCTAGTTTATAATTAAACATCAGATTTTATAAACTACATGTGTTTTTTTTTTTTTTTTCTGTGCAAAAATCTTAATGTGTAAAGTAACTAAAGCTGTCGGATGAATGTAGTGGAGTAAAAAGTATATTTCTCTCTGAAATGTAGCGGAGTAGAAAGTGGCATGAAGAGACTAAAGTAAAGTACCTCAACATTTGTACTTAAGTACAGTACGTGAGTGAATGTACTTGGTTACATTCCAACACTGGAACTATACTATGCAAATTGTAATTGCCGATTTACATGCTGGTTAATGGAGCTGATTGAGGAGGACTTAATTTAAGATACTTTTTTTTTATAAACTGTTGTGTAGTTCAAAGACCCTGCACACCCTTGGGTATTAACTTTGTGTTTTTCTTCTCAGGTCTGTGTGGGCACGCACAGACAGGCTCACATGGATTCAAATCCTTGCTCACTCTCCTGTTGTTGTTTTGCAAGACAAGCTACAACTTAATCCTTATCAGTGCATGGCGTTTTATAATCCCAGCGTAGTCCACCCTGAGAACGTCTGATCAGCCACAAATCACCTGTATGGGCCTGTAGTTTTATTATAATGCATCATATTGTACAATTTCTTCATGTGTCTTGTATGTCAAATCAAAGTAGCTGGTAACTATAGCTTTCAGATAAATGTAGTGCACTATGTCCCTCCTAAATTGTGAAGTCGAAAGTAGCTAAAAATGGGGGGGGAAAAAGTAAAGCACAGTTCTTGAGTAAATCTACTTGTTTACTTTCTAGGGCTACGCAATATATCGTGTTTCATCGCGAAAGGCTGCAACATATCGCAAAAGATACTCCGAGATTTGTGTTAGTTGAAAGAAAATGTCAGCAAAAAACTGCTCATTGAAATGTAACTGTTTTTTTGTTTTTTTTTAGTGGTGCCTTTCTATTCAATGTTCAATTTCGATGAAAGAGTTGGAAATGATTTCATTTGTTTTTAAATTCAACAAGCAATTTGTTGTATTGTAGCAGAAAGGCAGAACTGAGTACTCTTTTAATTTATTGCAAGTGTAATCGCCATATTCAACAACATTTTCACATCTTGCTTATTATCCTCATATCGTGCTGCCCTATTACTTTCACCACTGCCTCTCTGCAGTTTAAGGCTAGAAAGTTTTTATTTATCCTAAGGTGAGGCATCTGTTGTTCAGCATCTCCACACACAGCAGCAGCAGCAAACGTAGGTGAGCCGTATTGGCATCAGCTGTCATGCAGCGGTGGTAACAAGACGCTCCCGTCCCACCTGATCTGTGTGGGAAGGCTTGTTAGACGCTGTCACTGTGGGGATCGAGCACAGCAGGGAGGGTGTGCGGGGTCAGAGCGCTTCTTTACAATCTCAGGTCGGCATGTTGCTTTTACTTTAGCACAGCCACATCTTCATCCCCTTTTATGGTTATTGGTATGAATTTGATTAAAGGAAATCAACAAGCTTCACTCAGATTATCTGATTTTATCGAATATTATTTATATTTTTTTTAAATCAGTTTTAAAAGGGCATTTAAAACTCCCTTTGTTTTCTAAACTTCTGCTTGTACTGCTAGTCACTTCCCAGTTATTCTTAATGCAGCCTGTTTATGCAGATATCTTTTACAAAGATCTTGTGTTCTGTCATGATTTCTACTAGGGGTGAACGATTTAGGAAAAAAAAAACGAATTGCCATTTTTCTGCCAGATATTGCGATTAGGATTCAATTTTTTTTTTTTTTTTTTTTTTTTTTTTTTGGTACATATTGCACCTTCTACGATCACGTTAAATAAAGTAATAAAAAATAAATAAAAAGAATCCACTGAAAATAGGACACACTCATCATTCCAGCATGTCTCTTATGAACAAAAACACAGTAAATATAATAATGAAAAGAGGAACAAAAATGTTGAATCAAATATTACACCAAACATTCAACTAAATATATTGGCTATAAATCTACATTAGCTAATCACATTCTTTCACATCTTGATTTGAACACGATTAATCGATCAGCCCTAACTTCTACTGCATTGACGTTTTGTACAGACCTTCGTGGTCCCCAGAGAATGAATCTTAATGACTTCAGTGATCCTGACAACTTTCCTCCATCCTGTCATCAGGTTGACATTTGTCGTTTTTGAGTAAAATGTGTTGGTTCAGACATTAATGCCTCCCTCAGGTTGAATCCTAAGACAAAAGGACTTTTTTTTCTTTTTTTTGAGTAAAATGTGTTGGTTCAGACATTAATGCCTCCCTCAGGTTGAATCCTAAGACAAAAGGACTTTTTTTTTTCTTCCCAACTTTCCCTCCTGCCAATCTGAGATGATGTCAAAAATGGTACCTTCTAAACATCAGCATGTTAGTATTGTCTTTGTGAGCATGTTAGCATGCGGACGTAAGCATTTAGTTGCTTCCGGAGTACAGCCTCACAGAGCTGTTGACATGGCTGGACACTAGGGCTGTGCTAAAGAGAAATCATTTCGGCCATATAGCGTGACGTACACCTTGCTGACGCTCGATGGTGTGTCTTTTGCCTCCAACGGCGCCTACCAGGCAGCTAACCCTAACCTTAACCCTAAACATAACCGTTGCCGCGCTGCCTGGGAGGAGACGTTGGGGGCAAAAAACACCAAAGACCCTTGCTGACATCACCGATGATGCAGTGCACAATAGGGCCAATAGGTGGCAGCAAAGGTCAGTCCACATTACACCAACGGAAACATGTTCCAAAAACGTAAGAATATTTAATTTGCAATTATTAACAACTCTGGCATTAGAAACATCTTACTTTTAAGATCTTGGGCCTGAATTAAATGTTCTAAGTTGTACGATCGGTGTTATAATTAAGAACAGCTGTTTGACATGATCATTTTTCAAAATCGACGCGTATTGCGATGCGTATCGTGGCCTCTGTATCGTGGGGCAATACCCACCGCTACTGTCCACTCTTACTCTTGTTGTGTTGCTGGTTACTTCCCACTTAATTTTAATGCAGCACATTATGTGGGAATTTTCTTTTGTTTGTCTTTGCTGTCACTCCTGTGAATTGATGAAATGGTTCTGTGGCATTTCTTTTCTGGCATTCATCATCCCTCTCACTAAAAGTAAAGCGAGTAGAGACAGGAAAGGTAGTCAAAGGTGTTACTATGGAATGCGGCCCCTAAAGCAAACATTGGATAGAGATACGAGTCAGGACGGCTTATCAGAACATTATTTATCCATGTTTAGTCTCCCTGCACTTCGTTGTGAAGGTTTTTTTATTTTATTTTTTTCTAGCACTGTTTTTATGTTTTTCTCATTTCCTGGACTTATTTTTCCTCTTTCCCTAACTGACTCTCTGTTTCTGATTTTCTCTCCAACCCCGCCCCTCGCCCCCTTCACTCCCCCTCGGTTTCCTTCTCTCCTTCCTTCCCTGTGTGCTGTAGGAGGGGGGTGGGCTGGTTACTTCATGCTGCTCTGATCACTTCTCAAGGCGCTCACATCTGGAACAGCTTGTAGCCAGCCAGCACACACACTCAACTCAAACACACAAATTTTAAACTCTCAACGCCAACTGGACAGCCGGGTCTTCAGCGACTCTCTCTCTCTCTCTCTCTCAGGTTTTTACTTTTTACTCTTGGTGGTGGTGTTTTTCCAGCTTTTTGTTCTGTATCCAGCATGATTCAGGTTCATAGACTTGCATGCTGAGCAGCTCTTTGTCTTCTGTGTTTCTGTTTCTCCTCCTTTCTTTCATAGCTGAAAGTGTTTGCTCTGCATGAATGCTAACATGTAGTTAAATGTGTGTGGACGGTGTTCTATTTTAGTGTGTTAAGCTTCATTCAGCAATTGGAGGATCAGGTGGTGTCTGTCCAACATTGATAGAATTCATTGAACAAACTAAAAGCAGATTCAGAGAGCGGCTAACGTCCCTCAGTGTGTCGGTCTTCTCCGCCAAAGCTTTAATAGAAATAGTGAGTCATCGTTATTAAAGTGTTGGTGTGTGACTGTTTGTATTGCTGGCAGTTATCTTCTCTGCCTTCTCACTACTCGGGCATCGTACGTCTTTTTTACATGATTATATACTGCACATCTGCACCAGAGGACTTTAGACTACTGCCGTTAATCTATTAAGCTATTTAACTAGTTCACTTTATGTGAAACTGAACGGAGTCTTATCTTTGGGTTTTGACTGTTGGTCAGACAAAACGAGCAGTTTGAAGACCTTGCCTTGAGTTTCAGGGACGTTGTAATGGATGTTTTTCACTTTTTCCAGCCATATTACAGACTTATGCGCAATCAATCTTTATCTATTGACACTGACACACAATAAGTTACAGGCCTCTTTTGTCTTCTAGATCTACAACCTGTTGAGTTAAAGCTGAAATAAAAACTTGATTCACCGTTTTTGTTTTTCGATCGACAAAACTAATTGGCAACTATTTTGCTAAGTCATTTTTCAAACAAAAATGCCAAACATTGCATAGCTCCGGGGAAACAGTCCCCAACAAATGCACCATCGTTAAGTAACCTTTCATAAAAACTACAGTGACCAGCTGTTTTGAAAAAGTCTTTTTAAATATTTGTGAGCCAAGATGTATATCTTTAGTAGGAACCAGTGAGTTTGGAGCTGAGAGCCACAGACTAGGTGTGAAAGTATTGAGAGACGGGCTAACACGTTGGTTTTGGTCTTTTCATGAGATTTGGTGACAATACCATGGCAGCCTTATCTTTGAAGCCTTGGGGCGCAGGAATTGACTGCATTTTAGGTTTCAGACTGAAAAGGAGTGTAAATAACAGCAGAGTGCTTGTTTTTTCTCTGCAGGTTGTAGAACCTCTTCCCTCCACACTGCGCAGTGGGAATCTGAGTGTTTTAAAGAAACGCTGGGAACAACAGCAGCAGCCGTCCAGCCACAGAGCCCAACGTCAAGCCTGCAGCCCTGCCGACGCTCAGATCCACATCTGTCAACCCGCAGGCCCCAATCCTAGACCCACATCACAGATTGAGAACCAGCCAGACACCCTGAAAACCACCACACTCTCACTTGACCAGCATACTGAGCCGGAGACGCAGGTTCACTCCGAGACCAGCTCCAACCAGCTGCAGTCAGCTCAACCCCAGGATCTGAGCGACATGGAGGAGAAGCCCAGCAGAGATTCAGAGGGGCAGGAGGGAGCAGCAGCTGAAGTACCGGACTCTGAGAGGCCGAGTGTTCCCCTCAACAGCCTCAAGATGATGTTTGAGAAGAGAGAGAACCTGACCGACGAGGTGAGTCTTTTATCTGACTGTCCCGGTGACCGGCAGGTTATGGCGTTTGTCCATATCGGAGTCAGAAGTTACGAGTTATGAGGTGTAACCGTATGAAGAGAGAACTGTCTTTAGTTTCATCTTGAGGCAGATTTATGCTTCTTCGGAGGCTCTACGCAGAGCTTTCGCTGTGGCCTGAAGTCTATACTGAAGTTTATTTAATGTGTCGCGACCACGGCCGAGCGGACCAATCACAGTTGTTGCAGTCTGCGTTGCTGCGACGTTTAGTTACATTTCTTGAGGTGCAGGTCAGGCCTCGGCATGGGGTCGGTATGTCCACGCACCTACATACTTGCCCACGGTGTCGATTTTAAGGCAGAAGCATAAATTGGCCTTCAGACAGAAAAAATGATCATGATTGGTTTTAGTTTAAGTAAAAAAAAAGGAAAAAAAAGTCAGCTTGTTCTCAAAGAGGTCAGATCCCTCCAGTGCTGTCATGCTGCTAGTCACATGGTGCAGCTTCACTTCACCATCCCTCAACAAGCAAACTCAGCTGACTTGCCGACATCCCCCTCGGCAAGCATCAGTGACCGGAGCTTCGTGCACCCCGGGGCAGCTGACTGTTATTTGTGGAGCATAAAAGTCGAGGCGTTTAACATCCAGTCATGCATTCGCTCGAGGCGTGTAAAATGTAAAGTGCTCCTACTCGAGGTGTGACATGTTAACAACGGCCATGCTGTATTTCCTCAACACAAGAGTGTCCATTTACGACAGGAAGAGAATATTACAAGCCATTATGAGGCTTTTTTTTTTTATTTTTAAAATGAACAACTTGCAAAACACTAAGTACTTTGTCCACTGTACTGTACATGATTGATCAGAATAAAATGGCACAACAGTGATTAAAGCTCCTACGGTCACAATTTTAAATTAATGGATCACTTATAGTGACGAACCTGCAAAAAAATGATCACTCAACTTTGCGGTTTCCTTTGCGTCTAACCGTTCGTTTTGGTTATTACGGCAATTTTGCCTTTGTTCACTGTTGCTGTTCTTATAGGGCGTTTTCATCTTTTAGAAGAAGACACTTTATTGATCCCTGAGGGGTTGTTGTCTGTGCACATAACACACATACCAAGGCCTGAAATCCACAAATGAGACACATGCACTTGCAAGGGTACCTCTGCAAGGCGAACGCCATACTTGGTCTGTACGGGGACTTGAACCTTTTTTTAATTTTTTGTATTGTGCATGTCTCAGGCTGTACCACCTAGTGTCATACAGTCTCTCCCCTGAGCTAGCTGCAACAGCCTGAAGTGTGTAACATAAGATGTAAACAATAAGTACCCCACATCATCTCCAGACTCACGACATCTCCCAGCCATTTTTCACCGCAGAAAGCTGCTCCCTGCCTGGCTAAAGCTAATACAGTTAGCCTGAAGAAACAAGGCGTCTGTCCCAACTAACGTTACGGTTTGGAGCCGCGACGCTGTAAATGTAGCATTAATCTACAACAGCAGTCTTATCCACCACTCTCTCGCCTGTACTACTGTAACTGACTGGGAAACCGAAGTTTTCCCAAACGATCTTAAAGAGGCCGGTGGGTCCTCTAACTCTTTTGTTTACAGCTTGTTTCTGTTGCCCCTAAGGGACCAAACAAATCCACTGAAGGGAGTAAAGACAAAAGAAAGGTGAAAGCAAACTTGCAATACTTGACTCTCTTTGATTTTCCATTTCCTTTTCTGCCTGACTGGATGCTGTGAGATAGGAGCAGCTTCATTAGAGAAGTTCAGAGAGCAGACGGCAACTCCTGTATCTTGGAGCCAACCCCCCCCCGGGCAAACGGCCACTCCTCCTTAAGAATTTCTGCTCGTCCGTTCCTGTAAATCTTTCTTCTTATGAGCGGGAACATGTTTGTTTTTTTTCCAGATAAGTCTGCCAGACGAGCAGGCTCCGACATTGCCCATCACCAAGCATGCGTGGAATGTCCTTTTTTAAAAGATAGGAATGTTGTAGTAGTAGTAATACTATATATAATTTTTTTTTTTTGGGTCAACAAATTCAAAGAAAAGACTGAAACCAACATTGTTAGTCCATCAATACTTTCTGACTTCCTGTCTTTGGCTCTCAGCTCCAAAGCCCATTGGTTCCTACTGAAGAAGTAAATCTTAAATGTGTCACAAATATAACATTTCAGCAATTTCCTCAAACGGCACTGTAGATTTTAAAAGAATAGTTTGACATTTTGGGAAATGCTTTCATTCACTTTCTTTCTGAACATTAGACGAGAGGATCAGTTCCACTCTCGTATCCCAATACTAAATATAAAGATGCAGCCAGTTAGCTTAGCTTAGCACAAAGACTGGAAACCAGGGGAAAACGGCTAGCCTGGCTCTGTCCAAAGGTAACAAAATCCACCTAAAGCTAATTAATACACACGTTGCATCTCTTTTTAAAAAAAATAAAAAATAAAAAATCTGTACTAAAGAACAAAAAGTGTGGTTGTGGTTTTACTGGGTGTTATGTACTGTTCAGCCAGGCTAGCTGTTTGCAGTCTTTATGCTAAGCTAACTGTAGCTCTGGATTTACTGTACAGCTATGAGAGGGGTATCCATCTTTTTATTTAAGAAGTGTATTTCTTCAAAAGTATTTTAACAAATGTTACTCAAACTGGAGTAAGTGCATTTGTTGGACTATTTTCAAAATCCCATTAATTTTCTTACTCAGGATTTTGATTATCAGCCGCAATGTTGTAACCGTCTAATGTAGACTGACCACAAGATGAGATTGTGAAACAAACTTGTATGCTCCTGTAGAAGCCAGACGTCCACCTCCTTTTTTAAACAGTTCATAATGTCATGGAGAAGTACTACACTTCCCACAATCCTAAAGTGTAACAGAAGTCTCTGACTGGTGGACCTCGCTGTTGCCATGGAAATGTTTACTGCACCCGTGAATGGCTAGTGAGCTGCTACCACTAAACTCTACTATAGAACTGTGATGTACACAGTCTTGTCCCTTTTTTGCCTTTTTTCCAAATTTGTTTTTTGCGCCGAAATGTATGCCAAATGTTCTATGGTCACAATTTATCTCGTAGCTGGTTGGCTTGGTTCCAGGCCTAAAACTTTTTTTAGGATTTTCTGCAATGTCAGTGGAGTGATTGAATGAGAAATTCACTTCCCGAGCCATTCAAAAAGCATGCGGTCACTGTTGAGCTCTACAGGACGGAATATGTGGGAGTAAAAATGAGAAAAGTACCGACTAGCTCCAGACTTTAAACCTGAGAATTTTTTTTTTTTGAGGTCTCATGAGATCCAGGACCAACAAGGTGTGGTTCTTGGCAAAAAACACCTTTTTAAACATTTTATAATAAAAAGTGCTGTTCTAACAAAGACTTTGTTTTTCCACCGCTTTCACCACAACCTGACCTCCTACAGTATGTGGGCCTTTTTAAAAAGTGAGATCAAGGAGCAACTCTGGGGAGTTGGGAGAGTCTTTTACTGCATGTTGCATGGTTGTCTTACCAAAGGAGGGATTGTTTTAGGGAAATCCTCCAGCAGTAATACAAGATCTGTACAGTTCTTGTACAATAGTGTCCACTATGTAGCTGAAGCTGGGCCTTCTGCTTCCCTTTTTGTTGAGCTCCTCTTCTCAGGGCAGATGATGTCATGGTGCAAGCTCATTACTGTAGACAGCTGATGTGCACTCTGAGCCTCTTCAGACCGCCCCCTCAGGCTATCAAAGCGCTCCTCCCCTCCACACCTCATCAGTCATCCTTGTCCACTTCTCTGCTCCTCAGCCCTCCGTCCATCTTTTCCCTGTGTTCTCCCTCAACCCTCCCTTCTCTTTCTAGACCTCGACTCCCTTTTCCTTTTTGCGTTGTGGCTCAAGGGGAGCAAAGTTTGTCGGTCCAGCACTTTGGTCCAGGCTGAAATATCCCAACAACTATTTGATGGATTGCCTTGAAATTTTGTACAGACATTAATGTTCCCCAGAGGATGAATCGCTGTCTTTGGTGATCCTCTGATTTTTACTTTAGTGCCACCAGCAGGACAAAGTTTTTACTTTTCCTGTGAAATATCTCATCTTGATCTAGAGCTATTGGCACAAACTTTTGTACACAGAATTTTGTACAGGCATTCATTCTTCAGAGAATCATTTCTAATGACTTGATAACCCTGACTTTCCCTTTAGCACCACCATGGGGTTCCAGCTGTGGTGGAGTGAAATCTCTCAACTATTAGATGGATTACCATGACTTGATTCGGTGCAAACATTTATCTTTCCCTCAGGATCATTTTGTGAGAACTTTGGTGACCCCGTTTTTTAGTTTTTCATCTAACGTGAACTAAACTTAAAATTAGACCTGCAAAACCCTATGTTGGCGTGACAATATTAGCATTTAGCTCAAAGCACCACAGTGTAGAGTACAGCCTCACAGAGCTGCTAGCATGGCTGTAGTCTAAAATGAATTACCCCCCACCCGCGTATCTTCATAACCCCCTCTCCACTCCCCTCCTCAAGCTGGGCGAAGCATGCAGTCCTGAGGCACTCTGAAATTAATTGACCCTCACCCAAAGCAGCCCCTCCCTCCCTCCCACACACAGCTCAGCCCCACCTATCCTCCCCCACCTTCTTTTCCTCCTACTGTCACCCCCTGCACCAGCTGCTCCTCCACCCTCCTCCTGTCGCAAATGACTCCACCCCGAACGCCCGTTGCTTTATTCTGAGGCTGGGGGACCATGACAGTGTTTAACACACACGCCCTCTAAGCCATCTGTAACCCCACGGCAGACTTTGCCTCCCCTCCTGTCGTCATCCCCACCTTCATTGGGCCACACCCCCCTTTGAGCAACCCCCCTTGGAACACCTGCTCCCTGTCGCCTTTCCTATTCCCACCCAGTCTACGTCCCCTCCTCCCCTGTCATAACCAAGATCGGGGCTGCTCTGCTCAGTCTGTGTCTTCTCACTGCTGGTGTGTAAGGTCTGCTGGATTCAGTCATACGATCCCCCAAACCGGCTTCACCTCCCCGTCTCTCTGCTGACTCTTTTCTCCCGTGTGGCCTTTTTTCTCCAGTCGCCTTCACAAGAGGTAGCTATGGTGTTTCCATTCAGACCGTTCAATATGGGGTTTCTTACTTTCTTTGTTTGGCCTCTGAACAGGCGCACGGTTTCGTACCCCGAGACACACTGTCTACTGTTACTTTTTCTGTCCGTGTTTTGTTGACTTCTCTGTTAGATTAGGATGTTTTCTCTGCAGCTGAAGGAAGCCTTTTAGAGAAAACAGCTGCAGAAGGGCCTGTATTGAAAACTGCTTCTCAAAGGCCTCTTCATTGGGGTAACTTTATCACTGGCTCCTTTCAACTGTGTCACCTCACTTTGAACATCATGATTGTGTGGCTAAGGTATATTGCCTTGTTTGTTTAAAGGCTATTAACTCATGATGTGGGTACCTTCCTATTAGCTCTTTGTTTTGCTTGACGTAAGAACATGTTGTCGTCTTCGGTAACCTGTGTGTTTGTGTGTGAGGAGTGTTCGGGGACCGGGTGCGGTTATTACTGCAAGCCAGTCTGTAAGGGAGCTTTAATAGTATGAGGATTAGTGGCAGATTCTTTGTCTAGCCTGCTGATCCAGCCTCCTGAGACCCAGACTGGCCACGCATGGCTCGGCTGCTTGTTTATACCCACACACACACACACACACACACACACACCCCCTCCTCATGTACAGACACACACACGCATGCAAACCTGTCTCAGACACCCCCTCTCCCACAAAGCTGCACCTCCGGTTTCTGGAAGATAATCCACCCTCGGAGATGGATCCATTCATATGAAGATGACGTTTTCTTTTGTTGGGATTGGACTCTGTTCTCTAGTGCTAGAAACACTGGGTGCTCATTTGTGTTCTCAGTTATGATTCAGAGTTAGTGTGTTATCATACATATTTACGAGTTTTACTCACTCCCTGCCCCCAGATGACGTCGCCTGTGATAGCCTCATCTTCACCTGATAAAAGGATAATGCCAGGATCTTAAGATTTAAAAACCACAGAGCTTAAAGCTGCTATAATCAATGTATTTATATTAACGGTGGAATAAATGACTACAGTTGTGTAAGGTGTCGCTTGTAGGTGAATCCACAGAGCATTAGCACACGACTGTGTCCAGTTCCTCTCAGCTCTACAGAGTCTTTCAGCTCATTGTTTGTAGTTTTACGGCTACAACGGTACGGTTTGGTTCACTCCCACGACTCTCAACAGGTCGTTTTCAGCGGGGGAAAAAAACGGACACAGTTGGAAACTAGCTGGTGAGTAAAGTGGACCATTTAGGGACTGAAGAGACGGAAATTTCCCTCAGGAGTTGGTAGGGACCAAAAACGGAGATAAGAGAATATTAAACGTACATTTATCAGGTCGACACAAACGCGACTGCAGATGAATTTATAATGTTGCTCGTGTCTGTTGGGTGTGTAAATAAGCAACTGTTTGCTAACAAGTTAAACATAAACGCAAAAGGTGATGTGTTGTGTTAACAGTTTGTTGTGCGCACCCCCCCCCCCCCCAAAAATAATGAGTTATTGTTGCTCAATGGTGTTTAAAGCCCCCAATGTCTCCTTCCGACCGTTGACTTCAAGGCACCTAACCCTCACCATAACATTGCCTAATCCTAGTGCTTTCCAGGCAGCGCTGCCTGGAAGGAGACGTTGGGGGCTTAAAACACTGAAACGTTATTGTTGATTCAGTACTGAATTTAGTTACTCAAAGGTCTTGACTCTGGTAAATTAAACAAAACATACAGATGTCATTTCACATCGTGTGTATGTGTGTGTACTTGGTTTTAGGGTTGGAATTAGGTAAGGGTTAAGGTTAGGCATTTAGTTGTGATGGTTAGGGAATGCATTATGTCAATGACGGGTCCCCACAAAGATGGTGAAACAAGCGTGTGATTTTTACGTAAAAATGGGGAGTACTGTGTGTAGTTTTAAAAACCCTGAGCGACTATGTTGTCTGAGACTTCTGAGAGGAAGCCACAACTTGTTTAGTACTGAACCCTGATTCACTGATCTTTTCAGCGATAACTGACGAGCATTAACTTGTCCGAACTATGCGTGTTGTTTTTCAGTGTTCACCCTGACCTCTGCTTTTTGTCCTATGAAATCTTTCCCAACTTTTACCTGCTGCAGACACTATGAGCCTGCAGCACTCAGCGGGCCGCTCAGGTGCCTTATGTTGGGAACCACTGAACTAAACTACCAAATTTCACCATATTAGGAGGTTAAAACCATAGACTGTTTTAAAAAAAAAAAAAGATGGTCGTACCAATGAATTGCTGTATGTACTTTATCCACAGCAATCCCAAAACGTCCCAGTTAGAGTAAATGCTGTAAACATATTCTTTGTAAATCTTTACAATCATTCCCATTTGCCCCCTTTTTTACAGCATCAAATAACTAGTGATAACTTTAGTTTTTATTACGCAAACCGGGACGAGGAACTGGATATACTCATCTCATTCATCTAAAATGCATGTTTGATGCTTTCATATGTCAACCCGTTCATTAACGTTAGCTTGGAAAACTAATTTACCTGTTGGGCCACAGACTAAAGAAAATGACACCACCCAAACTTAGCAGTCAGTCCGACCGGCGGTGAGCTGTTGCTGTTCCTATCACTAGATTTGGTTTCTCAAAGACACTAGCAAAGCAACACAGGACTGTTTAACTGTATATCTTGTAAAAGTTTCAGATAAGCCTGAAAATGACAACAGAAATAAACAAGTTTGCCAATTTGAAATATCTCTGCGATTCATATCACCGACCAGTTGTCTAACCAGAAGTGATTGTTGCGTTAGTGTGAGGTCACGGTGATTCGGCCTATATGGGTACACTTTCTGTTTCAGAACTGAGAACGCTACAACAGAATAAAGCTCATTTGGGTAAAAAAGGGAGAAAACAAAGTCTTCCATTCATTTTTCTCTGGAGAAGCGCCAGACTTCATAATTGATGACATCACAAGTTTGAGATAATTTTTTTTATTTTTTTTTTATTTTTTTTTTATGGTTTCTGGCTTGTAGAGTGAGTAGCTCATGTTCACAAATATTTATTGAACTTTCCTCTGTCATGGAAATAACATTGGAATTCTTATTGAAAGTGCTGTTCCCCTTAAGAACAATATCTGCGTCTTCTAGTACTTATTTCACCCACTGGCACTGAATCTGTAGTAAACACAGAAGGGAAAACTGCCCCTTTTTTGTCATTTTAGTGGGGAATCTATTGAACAGGTGTTTGGGCCTAACATGTTTCTCACAGACTGAAGGCTAAATGAGCAGAAGCGTAATCTGACCTATTGCGTAATCTGTACTGTACGATGTGTGCCCTCATGTTGGCATGGCTGTCGGTGGGACTGGTTTGACTGCTTCTGGACAGTTGAGACTTGAACGTGACTTCAACAGATCGACTAATTATGTTCCTTTTTAAAAAATAAGGGGGGCGTGAGAGGTGACGGCAACAGCGCTCAGGCGTGTACTATTTATCGGTTTCAACACACCCGTAAGCCATATAAGGTCCAGACATTAGTTTTCATGTTTGTAAATGGAAGGTTTGAAGTTTAAGTGTAAAAGCACAACCGATAAATGATCAGTTTAGTTTGTAGTTTGGCCCGGCGGTTGTTGACAGACGGGGTGTCTGTCTGAGGCTCCGTCTCTCTGAGCTCATAAGGGGATTAAAGTGGTTTGAACTGGACACACACACACACACACACACACACAGTACCTCAGTGATTGTCTAATGTCTTTGCCTCTCCCTCTACACTTTGATCTTCCTGATGGACCGTGTTTGCTCTACCGGCTGGGACATGTGAGCATCAGCAGCCTGTATTGCTGTAGTGTGTGCGTGGGCACAGAGGCCATGCAAGACACACTGGAGCTGTTTTTTTGGTCCTTTGACTTCTCCGTTGCCTTGTGTCTGACTGTTTGTGTGTGTTTGTGTGTTTGTTTCTTGCAGGTATCCAGAGAGCAAACGAGTAGAGGAAACAACGGTAATACTGCCAACATGGACCATCTACTTGGAGGTACATATTTTTTGTATTTTTATTTTGTAGTTTCGGGGGCATTTTAGGCATTTTTATATTCGAGAGATGAATAGGAAATGAGTTTGGAGAGAGAGATGGTGAACAATATGCAACCACTGTCTTTGGCCCGACTTGAACCAGCAACTTATTGGACTTAACAGAAGTCCAATAGAAGATTTATTATTATACAGTTTACTATTTAAGCCATCAGGGCGCCCTGTATTTCTCTTTGAAATTTGACCCATTTAAACTTGAAAGAAGTATCCAGTGTGTTCAACAATTTTTAGAACCCAGAATAGGGTTTGTAGTTTGGTATTAGTTAGACCTATAAATATATAAACAAATTGGCCTTTTTGTTTTGTCTTAACGTTGCATTCATCAGTTTTGTTTTTTATTAGCAATGGAAACGAGTGTAATGTGAATGGAAGTTTGGAGACTAGTTAGTCTTGCGTAGCGAGAGCTACAGCGCTGTCAGGCAGCTATTTGCTAACACATTTGCTGTATCAACTTTATAAGGTGATAATGTCAATGTTTAATAAAAGTTAAATAAGGGAAATATCGGTCTCTTCAGCTTCTTAATGCTCCACTATGTTCACCAGCCACCTCTAACTGTGTTTATCTGCTGTAAATGGGATGGAGATGGAAACAAAACTATTAAGTTTGGGGTCGCAAATTCAAAACGGTCAGCTGAAATGGGCTAAAACGCTCTGTAAAGCTCCAGTGATAACACTCTGGGGATCCAGTGTTAACTCTTGATTATACAGTAGCTGCTTTTTAAAAACAAAATTTAGGCACGTGTATATATTTTCTGTCAAAGGCAAAAAACCTCCACTGCTCCAATGGTCTCACATTCACAAAGCCTTCTCTGCACATCCAGCATTGTTGGATTTTTCAGTCCGTCACAAAAAACAAATGTCCTCCACAAAACACTTCCTGCCTTCCTCTGGATGGATTACATCCTTCCCAGAAGTGACCGCTGCAGGACCACTGTGATCAGCAGACTGCCTCAGAGAGCACAGGAAGTCAGACAAAACCCTCTGTTTCCCTCCACACAGCTCCTGACCTCATGTTCCCGTCCACAGCCTGCATGACTAACCAGCACCGCCTTCCCTCAGTCTCAACTGGGTGGAAAAATGCAAAAAATATAAATCCTAAACGGGGACATGTGAACGTTTTGGTGAATTCTGCATCACAAGACAACAACTGTCAACAGTCCAACAATTAATGGACTGTGAAAACTGAATTTGTGCTGCGTTTGTGGTCTTGCAGGCTAAAAGTATTTCTAACCAGTTGGAAAGAATCAATGTGCGTCAAACGAGGTCAACCATGCTCTAAACCCTCGTTACGTTTTTCTAACAAGTACAAGCTGCACAGTGTGGTAATCTGATTTTATAATAATGAAACTTGAACCACAATCGTTTGCATCAATTGTGTTGTTGTTGTTGTACCAGATGGAAGTCTTGCGGAGTCAACTCCTCTCCGGGACAGGATGGCCCTCTACCAAGCTGCCATCTCCAAACAGGAAGTAACTCCCACCTCAGTCAGTGTGAGTACTCCTGTCAATCATCCCCCAAAACGATGTATTTTGTGTTTTTTTTGTTTTCTTTCTGCAGAAATGGTTCACCCCACTAACGGTGGTGGATGTAGTAGTATAGTAGTAAGTATTTAGTAGTAAGTATTCTGATCTTCTGCTAAAGTAAAAGTAATGCATTCATGTAAAAGTACAAACATATTAGCATACGTAAAAGGATCAATACAGTTTTATCTTAACTGATAATCCATATTTGTGGATTTATATTTTGTATTATGAATTATTTTTTTATTTTTTTTATTCGGAATCTGGAAATTGACTAGAAGTATAAAGCCCAGTTCAGACCACGAGTTGAAACTTGCAATGCGCCGCTCTGCAACGTTCTGAAACCCGCCAGTTTACACCAATGCGACTGGACAAGACGGTGTATCATCTTCTATATCATCAAGTCTCTACTACTTACTTTTGGCGTTTCAGGCATTTTTGTAGCTAAATAGAATTTTGTAGGATCTTAAAATATAAATGAGGAAAGTGAGATATATATATATATATATATATATATATATATATATATATATATATATATATATATATATATATATATATATATATATATATATATATATATATATATATATATATATATATATATATAAAAACTATTTTTTTTTATCGCATGCCGCCATTTATTATTTTCACTTCACTCGGCTTTACGTCGTCCCTAACAGGCTACAGGAATAGCAACGCGGATTTCGTGCCACTGATATGCCTGCATTTCTCTCTGATGCTCTGAAACAGACGTTACAGGAAACAGAAACATCGCTGCACATGACTCTAGTTAACACTACTCGACAGCAGCTAACGTTAGCCTACCGCCAGCTAGTAGCTGGATTAAACACGGTTACAATGCTGACAGCTAACGCTAAACGGTGTAAAGTTTGACTGTGTTTCACTGTAGAGGATTCAACACCGGGATGTAACAATCTGCAGCTGCTGTTGTCGGAAAAACACAGACAGTGCGTTCAATGAAACTGGTAATTTACAGCCTTGTGGTGCATTCAAAGTTGTTGTTGTTGTTAAATTCAAATGTGTGACTAGATTAAATATATAATAAACAAATACAAATCTTAAAATCAAGTTCATAAAGTCACTTTCTTTGCATTCATTTGATTCCCAATCAAGATCCACTGGTAAGAATGGCTTTCCATTGTTAATATATACTTAAAAACAGTTCTGAAATGCAAAATAGAATTTTAATCATGTGATAAAACATGCGATTAACTATAGAAATTCAACGATTAATCGCGATTAAGAAAATGTAATCGTTTGACGGCCCTAATAAAAACAGATCTCCAGATAACCGATATCCAAAATACACACAAGGTCAAAAATATAAACAAAGTAAAGATCCTAAGTAAAGTTAAGTGTATACGATTACTTCCAAATGTCCAATGGTTGGGTCCACACTATGTGCTTTAACGCCAAATACTCTACTCGCTTTAAGGTGACAGCTTCGTGCTGTTATCTAACCCAATCACCCAAAACTAACTCTGGACTGGAGTCAATGTTTTAAAGGAGCACTGTGGGCTAAATTTTTTTCTATTTTGTTACTGAACCTCCTCTTGTTTCTCCCAGAGTGATCAGCTGGACAGTTTCTGCGGGAAGCAGAAGGAGAACGTTCCTCCGTGCACTCTGGACCTGGTGAGGAGTCTGACTTATTGTCATTTCTGTGATTTTTTTATTTATTTTTTTTCTCTTCAAATGGTTATAAACTACTTCATATTTCAGACATGGTGGATGTTTCAACGCATGGTTTATCTGTAAAGGAAATTTTGTGTACGGCAGTTTTTGATGTGGAACAAATGGGACAGGGTTGATTTTCTTTTCTCTTTTTTTGTTCTCTTGTTAGAGTCCAGAGTCTGAACCAAACAGCAGGAAGGGTTTCACCTCGGAGAGCAACGGTAATTTACTTTCCATGTCTCCATATGACTCCAGATGATAGGAATCCTCTCCTCTAATGAGAACTTGGCCCATCATTAGAGTGGCTCTTTGGGTGTAGTTAATGGAAAAACATTAACTACACCCAAAGAATCCAGTCTGTCTGTAAGTTATTCAGAAATGACAAATCTACATTTATTTATGTTTTAATTTAATGTATCTAGTGTACTATAATACTGTACACCGCTTCATGTTGGATTCCTGAGCCTCTAACGTGTCAGTTTATATGGAAAAGTCAAGAAGTGTACATGTATTGAGCATGAAAGCGGCTCCATCTAGTGTTCAGAACACGTCACTGCCTTTTCCTCATACTGGTGGTGTTGTGATCCCAACAGGCTCCGCTTCTGGCACTCCTACATCCTCCAATCAGAGAGACTCCTCTCAGCCCAAGACTCCTAAAGTGAGTCCTCACAGGAAACAACCATTTGACCCAGAAAAATGCCCATTAATGCCATGTTGTGAATTAATGAATTAACTTTGTGTGTGAGCAGAGCTTCCGCCTGCCTGTGAGGGAGACCTGTGTGTCGTGTCTAAAGACGGTTTATCCTCTGGAGAGGCTGGTGGCCAATCAGCACGTTTACCACAGCTCCTGCTTCCGCTGCTCACACTGCAACACCAAACTCAGGTGAGGGCGACAAAAATACTGATGGTTTCTTAAACTTTACAGGGTTTGCAGACATTTTTAGACACTTGGTTACATTAATTTCTTTATACTAAGATCACTTTTTAAAACTGTTTTTTTGTTTGTTTGTTTTTTAACCGCCATGCAGCCAAGCACGACCAAATCCAAAATAAAATAAGATAAACCTTTTTGGTTGTTTCAGTAGCAACAAAGACAGCAGTAGCTACAGATCAGTAGGGGGGGGGGAAGGAGTAAAATAAATAAGAGGTATTTTAAATTAAAATACTAGAATATAAAGAATTTGGAAACAAAAGGGGTGTGGCAATGCAATAATGTTTAAAAACCACAACAATGACAACCAGAAGCATTACAAAATGTATCACTTGTATCTTTTGTAGCAGCAGTATTTTACTTTTAATTTTCATAAACCAAGATTGCATTACAATAAGAAAAAATGATGTCTTTACAGCATGGCTTGTGATACCTATTTTGTATTTGTTATAGAAATGCTGCTTTATTTTTGTGTGTGGGTGGGTGGAAAATTGCAGTCTAATTTACAGTATTTCTATTGCGTCTCCCTTTTTCTTAAATTTAGTTTGGTGAACTACGCCTCCCTGCACAACAACGTCTACTGCAAGCCGCACTTCTGCCAGCTGTTCAAGGCCAAGGGCAACTACGACGAGGGCTTCGGCCACCGGCCCCACAAACAGCTGTGGGATAGCAAAGGGGAGAGCGGCGAGACCTCCCCACAGTCCAACACTCCGACCAAGCCAAAGATCCAGAGCCCGGCCTCAGACCTGGACAGCCCCAGTGTGGAGGACTCCCCGCTGGCTAAAGTCAACGTGCTGATGGCCACTATGGAGGCTCTGGGACAAGGATCATCGGAGAAGTCTGACAGACCCACTGAGACCCGCAGGCTGAAAATCTCCTGGCCACCACGAACGGAGCTGGAGGACTCGAGCGGCCGCAGTGGCGCCGCCACGACGACCGCAGACGAGGGGTCCGCGAGTAAGCCCATCCGAGCCAAGTGGCCCCCAGAGGAGGACTCCCTCTCCTCACCCCCGGAACAGGCCAGAGAGGCGCCCTGCTTGCGCCGCACCTCCTCCCTGAAGGAGCGCAGCATGCCCTTCACACTGGCAGGACAAGCTCCTGCTCCTGAGGCCAGACAACCGAGTCCTCCTCCTGTGGACGACAGGCAGCCCAGTCCTGAACCATCCAGCATGGAGCTGCAGCACTGCGGCCAGTCGACAGACAGCCACACACCCACCGAGGACAGCTGTGTGGACGTCCACACCAGTTCCGGAGAGGAGGAGCAGGAGGGGGAGATGAAGACTGAATACTTGCCGGACTATCGTCTCGCCAAAGAGAAAGACGACACTCCGGATGATCAACCTGAGGAGGAGGAGGAGGAGAAGATGGAGGAGGAAGATGGAGATGTGTCAGAGGAAGAGATGGCGCCTCTGAAACGGGAGGAGACGCCAACAGACTTCTCATCTCCGGAAGGTGAGGTGGAGGCCAGCCAGTCGTCTCAGGATGTGGGCTTCTGGGACAGCGAGGAGGTGGAGGATAAGGAGGAGGCAGAGCAGCAGCAGCAGCCGCCGCAGCAGCAGCAGCAGCAGCCGCCGCCGCAGCAGGAGGATGAGGACGTGCTGACAGTGGAGGAAATGATCAAACGAAACCGACACTACGAGGACGAAGAGGAAGAGGATGCATGAACTGATCGATCAGCAACATAACCATGGACACTTGGTGGACTTCATGCCATTCCTTCTTTTTTTTTTTTTAGATGTTTTCTACTCCTCTTCTTAAAAGAGTTGCTGCAGTGTCTAGTGTGAACTCTACTGAACTCTTTATTTGTGCCTCTTTCGAACACTTTCTGAAACCTTTAAAGCCATTCCTACAACATAGTTTTTACAAGGCTATTGTCCCTCTGACATAAATTGTTGTTTTTAAATGTACAATATTTAAAATTACGCTCATGTAATGAATGTTTTTAGCACTGAGATGTCCAAAGGTATGACATGTAGAGAATTATTTTTCTGTAATTTTTCTATTTTCATTGAAAGCCTCCTAATCTGGATTGAAACTTATAAGTACCAATAGCATGATCCTATTACTATACTATAAGAAGTGTGATTATTACAGCTAATGTAGCTTCTTAATGGAGTCCTTTTTAATAGGAAAGTTAAAAGAAGACATGCCACTCTGTTTTAGAAAAAGCCCAGGCCAGCACTAGGATCAGTTTAAAATAATGGATTTGGATAGGTTTTGACTTTTTGTGGAAAATACATCTTACGTCACCTTACTTTCTTTTCAGTTGCCCTTCTGTATGTACATGTTAGACTTAAAAAAGAAGAAAAAAAAAAAAAAAAAAAGTGTTCCTTTTTGTTTTCAAGAGTAATAACTGGATCGGAATACTGTTGTACTGATGTTTTTCAAACCAAGGGACCAAATATCCTACATAACTACTGTTGAAATAAATTGTTATATGCAAAAAAATCTGAGGTTCCCGGTTATAATTATGACTTCAAACTAAGTTGATGTGAGCACCATTTACAAGTCGGAAACTCGGATATGACTTTTTAGACTTAGTTGACTGGTCATGGTAAGTGGTAATGACATATTTCAACGTCCCTAGATTGTCAAACATTTAATAACGTTTGTCATATAATCATTTAACTTAAAGGTCTTACTGGCTTTTTTTTGTTTTAAACATAAAATAAGATGGTATATGCTATATTGCTGAACTTCAGGAAATTTTCCAGATAAAATGGAGCATCACGTCAAAAGTCGAGGTGGGTATGGCTGCAGCCTGGAGCGTCCCATGTACAGCGCCAAAGTCTGGTCCCAGCAAACTTTCTGTTGTCGTTAAGCTTGCTGATCTGGCAGAAAGATCTGTCACTGGCGGTTCGGGATCAGATCATGGGGATCAGACCTCCGGTGCTGGGTCTAATGTTATAATGTTAGGATGTTACACTCTTTCCAATACTCCTTTTTATTTTTATAGTCTATATTGTTTTCACACTTCACTGGGACATTGCTGCAAATACAATTGCTTATCAGCAAGGCGAGAGGGCATGTGACGGGAGGCTCCAGGTTGCAGCCATAGAATGAATTTTTTTGTTTGCCTATAATCTGCATTTATTTTATAGACTGACATTATATATTTTTAAGTATTTTATTCATCAGTATGATAGTCTGCATTTATCTAAGACATTTTTTTTTTTAAGTATTCATTTGTATGATTACCATTACTGTTTTTTAAAAAAAAAAAAAACACCAACTATATCAAGTATTTTATTCATTAGCATGATAGTCTGCATTTATCTTATGGTTTAGTTAAACACCAAATATATTTTAAAGTATTTCATTTGTTAGCATGATAGTCGACGCAAGCTTTTACTTTGAAAAGTAGAAGCTCGGGGAAGCTTTTACTTTGAAAAGTAGAAGCTCGGGGAAGCTTTTACTTTGAAAAGTAAGATTTTTTAAAGTATTTTATTCCAGACGCGAGCTTTTATTTTGAAAAGTAGAAGCTCGGGACTGCACCAGGCGGGATGGCATGACACGGGAAGCTCCAGGCTGCAGCCATACAAGAGAAGTCTCTTTCAAAATCATACATAGGTATTATCCTGCTAAGCAATATCTCCTTAGGTTTAAGCTTGACATATGTGTTAACGGTTCTTTTTGTGGAATATGTCCAGAAACAATGGTGCGCCTGTCCTGGCAGTGTCCCTACACCACCACTTTCTGGAAAGAGCTCTCCCGATACACTGATAAACTTGTCTCTGATTTTTCTTTGTTGTGGAAAGATGTACTGTTTGGTTTTCATGACAACAAAAGTAAAAAAAAAAAAAAATATACCTAATTAATTTATTGATCATTTTAGGGAAATATATTCACAAAGCCAAATTTAGTAACTCTAAACCTTATTTTATTGCTTTTGGTAAGGAAACGGAACAGTACATCAAAACCATTTCTGATTAAAAAAATAAGAAAGCTGCTAAAACCATTCAGTTATGCTCTATTTGTAATGTACATATTTGAAACTCCCCCTGGCTCTGCTCTTGACTTGTGTTTCTTCTGTATTAATGACTGTTTGCTTGTTTTTACTGTTTGTATCGTAAAGATTTAATAAAGATTTATAAAAAAATAAAAAGGCTGCAGCCATACAGTCTTGCAAACATTGCAAAACTATTTAAAATGAGTGGCCTTGGGTAACCAATAGGAAAGGAGCTCTTTTGTCCCTGGACCAATCGCATTCAGCTGCTCTTTCCCGCTTTTAACGTGAGCATAAAAGGCATCGCCTAGAAACTCGTGTCATGGCGTCTCACGCAGCACTCTTTGAAGCGCAGCTGTGAGAGTTTAATCTGTCTCTTTATCCTTATTTCAACACATTTAGGACGTAACGTCAGAAAACATGGTAAGTATGGAATAATAGGATGTTTTCGTTTTGATTTAACCCGACCCACTGCGCTTCTGTTTGTAATTTAAGATAACTAGCTAGCTAGCCATTAGCTTAAGCTAATATTGCCACGAATGAAAAGTCTAGCTAGCTAATGTGAAGAGCAGTTGACAATGTTTTGTGGCAATGTTAACGTTACGTTTTAATTGCTATTTTCAATACTCCTGAGCCCATATGCCCCTGGTATGTGAGTATTTTCCCCAGAATGGCGAGTGAAGGCAAATCCCGCCCTAACGTTAACTTAACTCTGCCTTTCTCTCCCTCGGATTGGCTTGACAGAAGATATGACTGTTGTAGCTACTGTTTTGAAAACATTAACGTCACTTCAGAAATATCACCAATTGTATGTTGTCCAAACTATATCTTATTACTAAGTATTTTAAATAAGGAAGTCGTACAAATATAAATTTCGTAACATTAAATTATAAGCCGTTCTGTTAAAAAAAAATCCGGTATTTTATTTATCGGTATCTTTAGAAACTAGAAAGTCCGAGCTATAAAATGACAACTGAACGCACCTTAACAGAACAAGACCCGCGAACGCTATTTTCTGGGAAACGTCGCAGTTAAACTTCACATTGTACAGTCACACTGGCATCTATGTTCTTGTCAACATATTCAACCAAAGTTTGATATTTAAGCCAACAATGGCAGATGTATTTATGTATTCTGCCGTGCAGATAGTCTAACAGCGGTATCCGACATTTTGGTTCCACTTTTTTACTTTATTAACGTTACGTGTTCCATACGTTTCCATAGCACTAACATTAGCTGGCTGGTCATAGTAGGCCTACTTCAATACAGCCCGCAGTTGGACATCTGAAACATGATGTATATCATTAATAACATTGAGTAAAACCCCTCCACAGTGGCAATCAGCTTGTACTTGACTAGACTGTATTTTAAAGAATTTTTTTTAATCAGTTTTCAGCAGCAGCTAAGCTTGTTATAATGTCATAATGTTGTAGTATCTGGTTCTTTACAAATAGTCCATTTCTTTTTCCTCTCCTTCCTATGGACCTTAGTATTTTAGTTGTGATGATCTCAAGCATAAATGTTAAAATGTATAGATGTCTGGCAATATTTAATGGTAAATGTGTCAAATGACTGTTTGATTCTTTCCAGCGTGAGTGTATCTCCATCCACGTCGGTCAGGCTGGTGTCCAGATTGGCAATGCATGCTGGGAGCTTTACTGCCTGGAACATGGGATCCAGCCGGACGGACAGATGTCCAGTGACAAGACCATTGGAGGAGGAGACGATTCCTTCACCACCTTCTTCAGTGAGACTGGAGCTGGAAAACACGTCCCCAGAGCTGTATTTGTCGACCTGGAGCCCACTGTCATCGGTAAACTCTCGTTAAAAAATATAGATGCCATAGTTTACCTTTTTTAATAAAGTCAAACCCTCAAGTGATTTCTGATCTGTCTCTTCAGATGAGGTGCGTACTGGGACCTACCGCCAGCTGTTCCACCCTGAGCAGCTGATCACCGGCAAGGAGGATGCTGCCAACAACTACGCCCGTGGACACTACACCATCGGCAAAGACATCATGGACCTGGTGCTGGACCGGATCCGCAAACTGGTGGGTAGCTTGATATCAGGAGGGATCCGTTCCTAATTTTTGAATTAAATGACATAACTGTATCTCACTGTCTCTCTCTCTCTGTCCTCAGGCTGACCAGTGCACCGGCCTTCAGGGCTTCCTGGTTTTCCGCAGCTTCGGAGGTGGCACCGGCTCTGGTTTCACCTCCCTGCTGATGGAGCGTCTGTCTGTCGACTACGGCAAGAAGTCCAAGCTGGAGTTTTCCGTCTACCCAGCTCCCCAGGTGTCCACGGCTGTGGTGGAGCCCTACAACTCCATCCTGACCACCCACACCACCCTGGAGCACTCTGACTGTTCTTTCATGGTGGACAACGAGGCCATCTACGATATCTGCCGTAGGAACCTCAATATCGAGCGTCCTTCTTACACCAACCTCAACAGGTTGATCAGTCAGATTGTGTCCTCCGTCACTGCCTCCCTTCGTTTCGACGGGGCTCTCAATGTTGATCTGACAGAGTTCCAGACCAACTTGGTGCCATATCCCCGTATCCACTTCCCTCTGGCCACCTACGCCCCTGTTGTGTCTGCTGAGAAGGCTTACCATGAGCAGATAACGGTGTCTCAAATCACCAACGCCTGTTTTGAACCAGCCAATCAGTTTGTGAAATGTGACCCTCGCCACGGCAAATACATGGCCTGCTGCCTTTTGTATCGTGGCGATGTGGTGCCCAAAGATGTAAATGCTGCCATTTCCACCATTAAAACCAAGCGCTCCATCCAGTTTGTGGACTGGTGCCCCACTGGTTTCAAGGTGGGCATCAACTACCAGCCGCCCACTGTAGTTCCTGGTGGAGACCTGGCCAAGGTCCAGAGGGCTGTGTGCATGCTGAGCAACACCACTGCTATTGCAGAGGCCTGGGCTCGGCTTGACCACAAGTTTGATCTGATGTACGCTAAGCGTGCCTTTGTTCACTGGTATGTGGGTGAGGGTATGGAGGAGGGAGAGTTCTCTGAGGCCAGAGAGGACATGGCAGCTCTGGAGAAGGATTATGAGGAGGTTGGAGTCGACTCTATTGAGGGGGAGGGAGAGGAGGAAGGAGAGGAATATTAAAAAGTGCTAGTCACACAGGAAACAATTGATTCCATTCAGTCTTAAATATGTTCCAAAACGGTTTCTTAATTACCTGTTTGGCTGTTCAGAATAAAACTCCTGTAGGACCAGAGAGGACATCAGCATGTTTATGGTTGGAGTTAACGCATTGGAAGGTGAGGAAGAAGAGTATTAAAAGGGACAAAGCACTAGCTAGTTAAACAGGAAACAATTGCTACAAATTAAAGGCATTCCACCGTTAGTCTTTCAAATAAGAGTTAGGCTGTTCTGACTAAGTGAATAAAAAAATAAAAATAAAAAGCCAGCTTGCTCTTAATACATTTCCTCTAACATGAAGTTGCCTGTCTTTTTAGTTTATTTTATTTATTTTTTTTTGGGGGGGGGGGGATTAAGAATGAAAATCCTCCTGTCTGTTAATTGTAATCGTATAAGTAAATACATTTTTACGAATAGCTGTACACCAATAAACGTCACGTTTTGCAGAATAAATACAGTACCAACAGTGTTTACATTAAACTTTTAAATCTTTGAAATGAGTTAGTTTGTAGTAACGACTATTTGAATAGAGACAGTGGTACTTTGAGCTAAATGCTAACGTAGCATGCTAACATGCTGATGTTTAGCAGGTGTTTTACCGTGTTCACAGTATTAGTTTAGTGTGTTAGCATGCTAACAGTTGGTAATTAGCAGTAAGCATAAAGTACAGCTGAGGCTCATGGGAATGTCATAAGTTTTTTTTTTGCGCAGAATTAAATGTTTTATGGTCACGATTAATCTCATATCTGGTTGGCTTGGTTCCAGTCTTAACAGTCTTTATATCAGCATTTAATAAAAGGTCAATGGTAATATTGAAGCGGAAAAAACACTTCCGGAACCAGAGCGGTTATTAAACAGGGCGGTCACTGTGGAGTTCTATTTAGCTATAATAGGTAGTTATAAATTAAAGTATTTTAACTTATAACTAGGGCTGTCAGCGTTAACGCGTTAATCGCGATGCGATTAAGGGCCGACGCGATTAATTTTTTTTAATCGCATGCCGGCATTTATTAATTTATTTTACACTTCACTCGGTTTTGCGTCGTGCCTAACAGGCTACTATTTTGACCCTTTGCAGCACCGTTACTTATCATCAAGCTGCCACTTCCTCGTAACACATCCTGCTGCTGCAGGCTGCAGGCATGATGGAGAAAGACAGCAGCAATGAAATCCTGAATGGCGCTTTTTATTTTCCAAAACTCCCAGACAGCCATATGCACATTGTGTAAAGCTGAATTAAAATATCACCGAAGCACGTCAAGCTGGAGCTACCACCTACGGAGCTAAGCTTAGTAGTACAGTTAACGTGATGCTACCCGCTAGCATGCTACCCACTCAGGCAAAGCACTATTTTGGAGAGCGCTACTTGCCGACCTGTGGATGAAACCAAATCCTAAATAATTATTACAGCTCTTGAGAAACGGGTGGCAACTAACTGCAGACCTGTCAGCATCGTAGAGGACTCGGGTCTTAAAGACGTGCTACGATTGGCATGTTCTGACCCGTCTCGTTGCCGTCGAGGGGGGACAGCAGCCCCCCCCCCGCACAGCCTGTACGACACGGAGAAAGCAGCCACACTGGAACAGCTGCAAGGTGCTGCAAACGCTGTCTCATTAACCAGTGATCACTGGACGTCAGTGAGGAATCAACATTATTTAAGAGTTACTAAACACTATATTGACTCTGGTAAGGATAGGTTTTTTTAGTTAGGTACTTGGAGGAATTGTGCAATAATGACAGATTCACACATTTTTCTTTTGTTTACAGTAAATAAATAATTACAAATCTTAAAAACAAGTTCATAAAGTAACTTTCTTTGCATTCATTTGATTCCCAATGAAGATACACTGGTATACATTGCTTTCGATTGTTAATATGTACTTAAAAACTGTTTAAAATGCAAAATAATAGAATTTTAATCGTGATAAAATACGCGATTAACTATAGAAATTCAGCGATTAAAAAAAATTAATCGTTTGACAGCCCTACTTATAACGAATTATAACTGACTTGATGACACGAGGAAAAGTCATTGGATTCATCGAAATGGTTGTTGAGGCATTTCATTCAATGATCCAGCAACACACTGAACTTATTTCTTGCAAAGAGATCTTGATCTTAATGCCATTACCTGATTAAATAAAGAGTTATATCACTGCTGAACAGAAGACTGAATCAGCGCTGATGCGTTCACTTACAGTTGGACATACTGAAGTGCCTTTAAAAGGTGATGCGACTTTTATCTATTAAAAGTGAACAAATTACAGGGGCTACGAATCTTCCACATGAAAAACAAATCCATTCTAATTAGCAAAGAGATATGTAATTTGACACATTCGGGGATCACCAAAGTCATTAGGACACGTTGTCATGAATGTTAGTACAAAACGTCACGACAATCCTCCCAAAAGTCGTTGAGATATTTCAGCTTGGACCAAAGTGGTGGATCGGCCAACCAACACTGGCATCCATATCGGCGTGGCTAGAAAGTCAGGACACTTTGTAAGAAGTCACACATTGTAAAAGGGGGCTGTACTTAATGGATTTTGAATGACTAATGTTATTTATTAATGCTTTATAAATCCATTATAAGCCATTAATAAGAACTTCTGATGTTGCCAGATTTTAATCCTCCCACAAGTCACTTGTCTTTTTAAGATCTTTAATTCCAGGAAGACCTTCTAATGCAGCGGTTCCCAACCTTTTTGGTTTGAGGTACCCCTATTTTTCAATATTAAGGTTGGTTTGGTCAATCATCATACTACTACTACTACTACTACTACTCGGACAAATGGTTGAAGCATTGTTTCACTCCATTACTTTTAGCTATTTATTTCTACCATTTATTCATTACTTTCAGCTACCTGTTTAAACATCTCTTATATAACGGCAACATGTAGTGTTCACTTTCAGAAGGGAGTCCCACCACTTTCTTTCAGGAAAAACAAGCAGAAAATCTAGGTTAAACTATTTATTAATAACTTAACACTTCTAATCAGACTTAATTTTATTAGAAAATGTCCATATTTATTCATGGATTACCAAACATTACCAAATAAAAAGAAAAAAAAAACACTGCCAGAGGGATTTTTTTTCACAACCTGGCACCAAAAAAGTTATTGAATTATAACTGATCTCTAAAGTATTTATACAATTTTGATTAACCACTAATAAAGTAAACTTACAAACCCTTTATCCTGGGTGACTTATCGACATCTCCTTTTTTTTCAAACAAAACAATCCGCTACTTTGTTACATTACTGAAACCTTTATTGATGATCATACAAGTATTGAACAAGGCCATTATAGTGCAAGTCAACAAGGCGAGGAGTAGTACAGAAGACCTTGGTCAGAGACGCTACAAAAACCTTTAAACCAGATTTAGCTCCAATTTGGTTAAACCGTGAAACTTTTTGTAAACTGAGATTCTGAGTAAACTTCAATACAAGTGACTAATACCCTGAACGTAGACATCAGTGTCTCATTAACATCTTTGCACTGTCTAGCATAATAAGTTTGAACAGTTCAGGCTGTGACAACCTGAACTTAAGTCTCTATCCAGCCCTGCAGGAGAAGAAAAACACGACTGATTTACATATGTATTACATCACCAATGGCTCTAAAACAAGATGCACGACAACCGCTAAAAACAAAACATACAATCTCCAGCAGATGTGTGATTTAATAGTTGACCCTGTCTAGTAATTTTACGTAACGTTAGATTTCTAGCATCACGGTCTGCAGTATAAATGATGGAAGGCTGCAGACACCTGCTGTATGCACCTCATAGGAAGGTACAGAGGAATGTACATTAGAGTTTATGTTGCAGGGCTGCTGACGGTGTGTAATGGACAATTACAGATGTGGGAAGATGCAGAGGGATTTGATGATTTTAGCTGATACAATGTAATGTATATTTTGTGTGGGAACCAGCTCCCACTGACACGATACAACAAACCGCATACGAAGTATTTCTCATTCACCTGCACAGATTGCTCCAGCTCTGAGGTCGGTATCACAAAGCAAGTTCAACTTAAGTCTGTTTGGGTTAGCTGGTTTAACTGAGCCTATGATCCTGGATAACCGGTACTCATCCATATGAGTGAGTTCACATGAGGAAGGCGGACCGTATTTACACATCAAAGTCTATTTGCAGGTTTTCATGAGTACTAATATGTGAAAAAGTTGTAATGTACACATTTGCTAACGTTGTTTAGTTTAAAAATGAAAAAAAAAAAAAAAACTGGGGGTGTGGAGTTAGAAAGAAGTAGTGCTCTTTGCTCGAGACTTCGGCTTGTGGTCGAGTTGCATTGTGGGTAATACAGCCAGAAGGTTTTGATGAAAAAAATAAATAAAAGAGTGCACAGAATAAAAAAAGAAACGTGATATCTTTGATTCTGCTGCTAGTCTGGTTTACCTCTCTCACACCCTCTCTCTTTCGCTGCATCCGGGGCTTAGCGCCACCCAGGAGAATTGTGATTGGTTTAAGAAATACAAACAAGCTCATAGCCAGACCATACTCCAGCTCTGACACAGCGCTCTAGAGATAGGTCTGGCTATGCAAGACTACTGCAGCAGCAAAAAGTGATGGCCAAATGTAAGTGGGAATAATGTAGGGCTGCAACTAACCATCATTTCCATTAATTTGCCTTTTTGTATTTTGATTGAATGATTATCACCGAGTCGTGAAAAGAGTGATCACAACTGGGGCGCCCTGATAGTCCCCTGGTAAGAGTCACGTGGCTCAGTCCTTACTGCAGCGGCCCGAGGTTTGAGTCCACCTCGCTGCCCTTTGCTGCGTGTCATTTCCCCCCCCCCCCTCTCCCCTTTCCTGTCTTCACCTGTCCTTTCGAATAAAGGCAAAAAAAATGCCCAAAAAATTATGTAAACAGTTTTTTTCCCCCCAGAGGCCAGGGGGAAATCCAAAAGACGAAAACCCCAAAAAGAAAATCAGTTTCAATGATATAAGACAAAAAAAAAAAAAATCATCACATTTTAGAAGTTGGAACCAGAAAATATATATTTTTCTTTACTATTTTTGCTTGAAAAATGACTGAAACGATCAAAATGGTTGCAGATTTTTTTTCTCTGTCGGATCGACTAATCAACTCTGGAATTTAGTTCCATCTAAATGTGGTTGGCATTTCCAACATCACTTTTATAAACCAAACGCTTTATCAATCAAGAAAGTAATCAGCAGATAAATCGATTAAGTTGTAGGTCTGTTGCTTGTTTTGGCATATTTCTTCTGCCAAGATGGACAGCAAAACAAAAGGTTTCATATACAAGTAAAGGCAGGGACAAATAACATCACACAAACAACAGACATACAACTTAATCCTTTCATCTAGAAAATAAGGGAAAATAATCGTTTGGTCTATAAAATGTCAGAAAATAGTAAAAAATGTTAATCCCAGTTTCTTAAAAGTCCAAGGTGATCCTATGCTTGTGCACGTGTGTGAGCACCATGGTGATGAGTTAAAAGTGAGCCAACATTGAGATAGTCTTTGTGATACTAACCTCTGGTGCTGCTGTCCAATGCTGTGCATACACACAAAGACAAACATGCAAAAAAGCCCCAAAAAATAATCTTAAAAAAATAAATAAATAAAATAAGACAAACATGCAGCCACCAAACATCATTGTCTTAATCTTCAAAAAACAAACATCCAGCAGTTAATTCTACATCACTTATGGCATCATGGAGAAATAGTTCTCTTAAAAGGACACACGGCGCAAAACGAACCTAGGGGTTGATAACAGATGTGTACCCACTCGGTCGCTCTCTGGAACATGTTTTCATACTAATCGAATGCGTTTGTAGCTTGAAACAAGCTAGCGCGGACCGCTGATTAGCTTACAACGCTAGTATTCGGGGCACAGGGAAAGTAAAAACAAATATTTATACCACTAAAAAGGCTCAAAATATCACCACACTTCAACGCTAGCATAATGAGGGTTTCTAAATGTTAACCGAAGCATTGAGAACGTTGTAAGTGTACAGACAGTTTATTGAACGAGGAGCTACGGGAGCTCCGTGAAAGGGCTACGAGAGAGAGAGAGAGAGCTACCGGTAGTCAATGCCGCAACACAGCCTCGTACTTCAGGAAACTGGTGGTGTACCTCCGGATATTGTGAAGCTATGGCCACCCAACAGGAGTGTCTGTGTTGCACGGAGTGGGACCTGTTGCGTCGCGATGCCCAAGAGACGCAGTGTTTTGTACAGTCTGAAGATTTCCCCTCTCTGATAAACAGGGCTGTACGTGAAACTTTTTTCCATGTCCCGAAAATAAATTGGAGACGGCGACCCAGACCGGAGGGACCAGATGGACAGTTATCCACTGAGTAGGTACACTAGACAAGTTATGTTTTACATCGGTGCGATTATTTCAGATATATTGAGCAAATTGCTTTGGATTTTAGTTTGCATCGCCAGCTGTAAGTCATGACTGGTTTCCAAGACGGCGGCGGCATGTAAACATGAACGCGAGTGTCTTTATAAACTGTCTGTACACTTACAGCGTTCTCAATGCTTCGGTTAACATTTAGGGACCCTCATTATGCTAGCGTTGAAGTTTGGTGATATTTTGAGCCTTTTTAGTGGTACAAAATAGCGATTTGTTTGTACTTTCCCTGTGCCCCAAATACTAGCGTTGTAAGCTAATCAGCGGCTTTCATACTACAAACGCATTCGATTAGCATGAAAACATGTTCCAGAGAGCGACAGAGTGGGTACACATCTGTTATTAACCCCTAGGTTCATTTTGCGCTGGAATTGTCCTTTAAATCAGATTAATTTGAGCAGACTAAACCTCACAATATCACATCATTCAAACTTTATAGTGACAAAGTGGGAAAGGAAAGGACTGAAATAATCCTTCATATTGAGGGCAAACATGCACAGGGAGTCAAACCAATGGACAAAATATTTAAAACACACTAGAACACAGTACAGTATGACGCAATCCAATACAAACAGCAACTGATACTTGTGTTTGAGGTTTGCAGTCAAATGTTACGGTTACTTTGTACGGCTGATGGATTGTGGCGTTGCATCAGACCGCATTCCACTGGAAGGGGTTTTCCTTTTGTCCACCACCACTGTATTCATGTCTGCCCTTAATGTCTCCCCAGCCTCCCCAAAGTGCAAAAACAAAAACACATTCCCTGAACTTTTGAACGTACGAGATAAATTCAAACGTGTATTCTGCACATTCCCTTGTAGAAAATATACCTGACATGTTTCTATGTGTTTCTATGTAACTATAAAAAAAGATTCTATCCATCCACTCTGATCTGACGCTGCTCAGTGAACAGCATCTCACTGTATGTGAGGTTGTGATTGCCAAAACCTGTAATAATCCTCCTAACATAATCTCATGCATAATGAGCGTGAATGCAGTTTCTGAAATATTGCAACGGCTCCACGGAGCACTTCCAGCCAGCTCCGGGAGGAGCAGCGAGCAAGCGAGGTGGGGCAACAGCAGGTCCCTGCTCGCTCACAGGAGGGCAGCCTCACACAGAGAGAAGACTGGGAGAGAGAGAGAGAGAGAGAGAGAGAGAGAGAGAGAGAGAGAGAGAGAGAGAGGGAGAGAGAGAGAGAGAGAGAGAGAGAGAGAGAGAGAGAGAGAGAGAGAGAGAGAGAGAGGGGGGGGGTCTATTCCCTGAAACATAAACCACCAACGAGCTCTGACTCGGCACAACTGTTGGCCTCGCTCTGCTTTGCTTGGGGTCGTGACAAATGAAATAAACCAAGTGTGCCAGACCTCATGAAGAGGGAATTAACAGCTCAGTGTTATAGACACACACTGCGTGCAGAGGGAGGTTAGATGTGAGGATGATAGCAGTACAGATTGCATAGAATTAACAGTTAAATATCTTCCAGGAGTTATTTTTTATTTATTTATTTTTTTAGCTTGGAGGTGCAGCTGTCTATTCCTGCATGCTGTAAGCTACACAGCTCGTGTACGCCCGCTCTGCTACTTCCCGGCCACGAGGACGCTCTGGTTGTATTTCTGGGATGACTGTGAAAAATGTACACGTCTTATAAATAAAAGCGGAGGCGGCGTCGAGGGGCCGACGACAGCGACGTGCATGTGTGGGTTCTGGCGCGCGTTAGCAGCATGCTAGGCTACCGTTGGTGAGCTCTACAGGGCAGCCAGCTGTACGCAGGGCGTCACGAGTCCAGTCCCCCCCGCCTGCGCTCTGCTCATCCACTGAGCGGATGCAGATCCACTTTGACCTTCTCTCCGCTGCTCAGCATCCCCACGGTGGGGTAGAGGCCCCCGGGAGGAACCCCCATCTCCCTCCGGCCCATCAGCTTCCCGTTCCTGGTGAAGAACACCTGCAGGACCACAGGAGGGCGACAGTGAGTTAAAAGACACCCGTGCATACATTTCACTGAAGGTAAAACCCACCGATGGAGCACTGGAACAATTACTCCTGAAAGAAATGTCTCTTCTTAATAATGACTGATTGTAATACAAACTTCAGTCGAGAGCACACAGTGTGCCAGTCGTAAACAGGAATTATGTGAAGTTTGGAAAATATCGTTAAACAAATACGTGACAGGGTAATGTCTGTGTTCTTGGAGGGGGAAAAAAAAAAAAAGTCAATGTTTACAGTACATGTCTCTACTAAATCACCGAGTGATCAAACATTATCCAGCTGTTCTTAAAAGAACATCAACAAGAGTTTTTTTTTTTTTTTCAACGCTAATACCGAGGGCCTCTTTCCAAGTCTGAGAGCAAATACCGACACACTAAAGCAACAAGTGAAGTACTGTGGAGCGTGTGTGTGTGTGTTTGTGTGTGTGTGTGTGTGTGTTCGTTCGATAAATCAAGCCGGGTCACTTATCAAACATTGACTGCACCACCCACTCGAAAAGAAAGAAAGGCTTAACCGCTATTCAGTTACAGATGAAGGGGGAGTGAAACGGCAACAGGCGCCGTTAGTTTGAACAACATCCAACACCCGCACACACGTGCAGCCAAAGCCCGCCGAGACCTCTGGGATGTCAAGGAGCAGTGCATTGAGGGTAATGCGTCCTTGCTGAATAAATATTGACAGATCCCTGGATTACGACCCGGCCTGTTTTATTCTCACCCACTTGGGTTCCAGTACTACGTGCACTCGCACACGCTCAGTCGGGACTCGGTGACCCCCGGCCTCGACTTGCAAGACTGCGTGGGCGAGTTAGCCCAGCGGCTAACAGCAGCTACGAGTTGAGACAAAGTGAAAACCGCAGTGATTAAAAAAAGCGGTGTAAAGTGACTTCCTGGACAAAAGTTACAGCAAGAGGTGGATTTAAATATATATATATATATAAACATTAAGGTTAGAGTGATGTTACACCAGAATATGAAAGTTATCATTGTGACGCAAGTTGCTAAGCTTGGGTTGCCAAAGACAGTAAAGCAAATCACAGATTTAAAATACAATAATTTGACCTACAGTCTTGTACTATTTAAGCTGTACACACTCTATATACTCTATGGCTGTGAAGTAGGGTCGGGCATCGTTTTGATTTTAACGATTCTGATTCCAATTCCGATTCTTCCTTTCGATTCCAGTTCTCATCGATTCCGATTCTTTGAGGGGTGGAGTTGAAACGGGTCACGTGCTTATTTCACAAATAAGAGGAACGTTTTATTTTGAGTCAATGGTGGTTTGCAGTTTTACCGGGCTTTTTCAAGGTAAAATAAAGCCACACTAGAGCACCGCTTACTGTGCTCCATGGCTGTAACTCAACAAGCGCCTGGCCGCTACGGAAACTAAAACTTGCGCATGTTAAATTGGGAAGTAATCGTAATTTTTGAAACGTTTCCAAGTAGGAATCGGTTCTTGATGCCCAACCCTACTGTGAAGCATACTGTGTAACTTGTGCTTTCACTACTATGATCATTATTGTCATTATCGATACTATTTATCATCACTCAGTTTTTCTGCTTATCTATTGTGTTTGTTTTCCTGTGTTTCTGTTAAGCACTTTGGATCAACTGTGTTGTGGTTAAAGTGATATATATATATATATATATATATATATATATATATAAATAAAAGGATGTATCATGCATGTACAGTGTGGTGAAAAGGCTTAATGCTGCACTGTGAAATAGAGCTGCAATGATTAGTCAATTCATCGATTAGTCAGGCTAAAGAAAATTAATTGCCAACAATTTGATTTTAATTTGACTTGAAATGAATTGTTCAAGTCACCTTTCAGGCCAACACGTATTGGTTCCAGCTTGTCAGATGTGAATATTTTATTGTTTTATACTCTTCTATGACTGTAAAGTCAATATCTTAGAGTTTTGGACAGTTGGTCAGACGAGACGAGACATGTGAAAACGTTACCTTGGACTCTTGGAACTTTTGATTGAGCTTTTTTTTTCCCCGCATTTTGCTGGCATTTCAAAGACCGAAAGATTACAAGACAAAATATTCCGTAGATTAGTCAGTCGCAGCCTAGTCTATATCCTCGACGTTCCACTACACGCAGGAAATTCCTCCGGATGCATGTCTTTTCGCCAATGTCCGTTTCCTTCCGCTTTGTGTTGGCGTTCTAAACTCGTTCTAAACTTCTATCTGGATTTATGAGGACTATGGTTAGCTGCTCCTCAGATCTCCACACTGTGGAGGTGGGTCTGGCTAGTTGCAGCCCAACGAGGACTATGGTTAACTGCTCCTCAGATCTCTGCAGGGTAAATCCAGACATCCATCTGTCCAATCTGAGTTTTCTGTTGCACGACTGAAACAAACTTTGAACGTACACATGTTCCACCAAAACAAGTTCCTTCCCGAGGCTATTTTGCAGAGGCACACTTATTGCGTCCGCCCTTAGTGCCGCCCAAGACGATTCTGATTGGTTTAAAGAAACGGCAATAAACCAGAGCACGTTTTTCTCCCATCCCAGAATACTGTGTGGACTAGCCAGACCTTCCTCCACAGCGCTGTGGAAGACTAGGGTACGACATAGGGTCCAAACCTACGTGTACCTACGGCGTACATTCAGCGCAGAATGCTAACCTAGGCTTCCCATTGCCAGAACAGTTATCACTGTTCTCAAATTCCAAAAATGTTGGAGTATTCCTTTAATCGTGAGAAAAACAATATGGACTTTTTCTACTTCTTACCGTGCATCTAAACCTGACGTCATAAAGCCGCCCCCAGTCATCTTCATGGCTGTCCACCATCATCTAAAACAACGTCTGTACACTACATGCTCAGCACCAAACAACAGACAGACAAAGTTAGCAACTAGCTTGTGCATACAATGTTGCACCTAGCCGCAAAAGAGCCAGATATTTCCCTCAGGTAAATATTGTCACATTCATGGGGGGGTGGGGAGGGGTTGTGTCTATACGTGTCTTTAACAGGTATGGACTGTCCTGCTATGAATACTTTCTGGGTTTTTTTGTACACTGCAACAAATTCCTAGCAACTTAGTTGCATGGCAATAAAGTATTGAATCTTAAATCTTGAATATATATATATATATATATATATATATATATATATATATATATATATATGCACCCATTTTTAGATTGTTTTGACGATGTGTATGGTCATATGACCCAGCCTTAATCTGTGTTTTCCTCACCGTGACCTTCCTGCCTTCCTGTCCCTGCTCTACCTCTTCCCCATCTTCCTCTTCCTCTTCTTCGTCGTTGAGGTACAGGATGTTCTGGACGCCGGCGTGACCTGGACGGACCTCCAGCCGATCCCAGTCGTCCACGCCCCCTGAGGACAAACAGTGCACAGTGTGAATGCAGACCAGAGTAAAACAGCAAAACATGTTAACTAATGCCACAACATTAGAGGATTGGTTTTGTAAGTGGGCCCTATTAAGGTTAGATAACATGAGTTGCTGTCTCCAAATTGTTATCAAAGGTTTGGTCATATAAAAACGCATGTACTAAAACCACCTGACAGCAGGAAAGACTATATTTGTCTCTCATGGAAATGGTCGGGGGTGTGGTGGGATTAGAGCTTCCCCTTTCAGTGACTGTTCTGTTTTCTGTGCGGGGGATTTCTGGTGCGCATCCAATTTCTTTCCCACATGCAACACAATAAACAGTGTTAAGACCGAACGTTGCCTTACGCTAAACCACGATAAGCAGGTTTAAGAACGAAACCTCCCACGGACGCACCAACCACTTTAATGAGTGACAGTGTAATTGCAGCACCTAAACCCTCTGCCCTCACCTTCTCCGTCCAGGATGTAGTCTCGTGGGAACATGATGCCGCAGCCCATGATGTCACCTTTGAAGCAGCGAGGACCGAAAGCGTCTCCAACCCCGCTGCCGTGAAAGATCTTGCCATCATCTGTCGGAGGAGGAAGAGGAGGAGGAGGGAGGAAGGAAACTGTCAATTCTGCAGCTTTTCGTTAATCCACTTCACAACAGTAGTGGAATGTAATCACTTACATTTACTCAAGTATTGTGCTTCAGTACAAATGCACTTTGCTTCTCAAGCCACTTTCTACTCACAGGAAAATATTGTACTTTTGTACTATATTACAATTATTTGACATTGTATGATATTGTTATTGTATTTAATGTTTATTTGTAGAGGGACAAATAAGTATGTAGCATAAATTAATGCCACACACCACAGCATTTATAGCCTAAGCTAATTTGCATGGGCCTTTAAAATACATAAAACATAAATACATAGGAGACCGTACAAAACACAAACTCAACAATAGGAACACACATTAAAAGGTGCTCTAAGCGATGTTGGGTGACGTTACTTCTTGTTGACGTTCAAAGTATTTTCAAACAAAACGAGACTAGCTCGCCCCTCCCTCATCCCGTCCCCTCCCCCTCCAGCCGTGCTTCTGCGCACTAACCCCCCCCAACCCCCACCCCAAAATCCTTCTTGTCGGTTATTGGCTGGAACGCTGGAACTGTGTTTGTTAGGTTTGGTGGTGCAGGTTGGCACAGATTGTTTTTGTTGCCATTTGCGGTGCCTGGGCTGTCTACAGAGGCCGCGTTTTTTTTTTTTTTTTCACAGTGTGTTCAGGGGACAGGCAGCTAGCGGATAGTGAGGAGATGTTTGCTGTGTGTGACAAAAAATGTTGTAGCCTAAAAAAACGCGCGACATCGCTTAGAGCACCTTTAAAAACACAAGACTCGGAACTCAGGAAAATACAGACAAAACAATACAAGAGACAAACTAAGGATTTTTTTTTTGTACACAAAACACATTTTGTGGCCGGGTTAGCTCAGTTGGTAGAGCGGGCGCGCGTATACAGAGGTTTACTCCTTGAAGCAGCGGCCGCGGGTTCGACTCCGACCTGCAGCCCTTTGCTGCATGAAATACATAAGAAATGTGCGATTAACCGCCAGTTGACTATGGAGAATTAATCTCGATGAAATATTTGTAATCGACTGACAGCCTTAGTTTTGTTATAAGATAAACTACAAGATCAGCTGAAACAAGTAGTCAATTAATCAATTAGTCCACTCACGGAAAATAATTACTACTTTTTTGATAATCACAAAGTCAACTTGTTTTTTTACATTTGCAGCTTCATAAATGTGATGATTTGCTGCTTTTTTCATTTTTAATAACTTTTAATTTTGGACAGCTGGTTGGACAAAAAACAAAGTGTGTGTCATTTTTACAAAGTAAATCAATCGAGAAAAAACCCACAATGATAATAATCACTAGCAGAATAATAATAATAATCTAATAAGATAATATATAATAGCGGGCGCCCAGATAGCTCAGTTGGTAGAGCGGGTGCCCATATATAGAGGTTTACGCCTGGACGCAACAGGCCCGGGTTAGACTCCGACCTGCGACCCTTTGCTGCATGTCATTCCCCCTCTCTCTCCCCTTTCATGTCTTCAGTTGTCGAATAAAGGCCTAAAAATGCCCCAAAAAATAAAAATAATATATAATAGTATAACAATCCCAGCGGCCATTTTTCTGCATTGAGAATTTCTACTTTTAATACCAGAAGTACATTTTCCTGCAAGGACTTTTACTTGTAACAGACGTGGTATTCGTATTAAAGGACCTGAATACTTTCTACACCACTGCATAACAATGTATGTGTCTTTGTTAACCTGTGAGCAGGGTTTCTGCAGGGTTCACCAAGTTCAATTTAAGACTAATAAGATATGTGTATTACCACGGAATAGAAAGCAATTTAATACCCGTTTCACGAGCGTGTATAATGAAGTATGATGGAAAACCAGTACAGACAATATGGCCTAGAACTAAACTAAACGTGCTTTAACGTCTCCCGAGTCCCGACAGCCGGCAATCAGACACAAAAACATTTCATTACAAACACTACTGCAGGCAAGAGAAAATATGTGAGACTTTTGGAGATCTTCTAAGGCTTGTTTTAAGGATTATAGGTCTTAAAAAGCTTTGAATTCAGATGCCCTCATCTTTGTCATAACGTGTCCTAGTGCTGAACTGAACTTACGTGGACGTGAATTTCACTGCGTCTTGTAATGTGTTTACCACAGCGTGTGACATGTGTACTGTACATTCAATGTCGTGCTAACATACAGGACATCCTGCTAGATGATGATGTGTGAAAAAAAAAAAAGAAAGAAGGCGAAAGCAGCGCTAGTAACAACACACACAGAAAAATTAGACACCAACAACATCCAAAGGAAATCATCAAAACAACACACATACTACAGTTGCGAAAGACAACGGAAAAAAGGGCAAAAGAAAAACATTGCAGAGGTAGCCTGCAGACGAGCTCTCCTCAAGCGAAGCGGTGTGGCTGCTGCTGGTAAATATTTATGGAGTTGTCATGGGACCCGTCCCCGGCTCAGGATACTGTTTAAACAATCTCTATCTGAGCACCGGGAGGGAGAAGGAGACACTGTATCATTACGGCTCCCATGCAGGCCCTTGTCACAACACCACACACTAGGCAAACAGCGGAGCCACGCCGGCACAGGCACAGCGCCGCTAAAAATAGCAGAGCAGGGCGGCTTTGGAGAGTGACAGGGGACTGGCGCTGGAGGTGAGCCGGGGTGTGGAAGTCCAGGTTTGGGCCCAGCGATGGAGCTAGTTCACTGGGACAGGAAAGGTAGGAGAAGGGATGTGGCCAGAGGGACGCGTTCGCTGGAGTCAATCTTCAAAATTCTCGCGCAGAATCGTGAATCATCCTTAAAACACACTACTGTTGCTCTCCCTTTTACTAAAGACACACCGACTGAATGAAAATGTTCCGTTTTGTGTTTACTCCCGTTCCCCCGAGTGTGCTTAATACATAATAATGAGATTGGGGCTGAAATGATTAGTAGATCAAACGATTAGTTGGTCAACGGGGAAAAAAACAATAATGATAAAGAATGCAAGTCATTAATTAAGTAAAGAATGCAACACATTCTCCATTTCCAGTTTCTCGAATGTGAGGATTTGCTGCTTTTATCGGTTTTATATTTTACTTTATATTTACAGTAAATTTAATTTCTTTAGAGTTCGGACTGTTGATTACACAAAAAAAAGCAACCTGTACACATCAACGACGACTCTGTGAAAAAGAAATCATGTTTTACTATTTCCTGACATTTTATAGGTTAAAGGGGTTCTCCAGCACCTAGTATTGCACTTCCATAAAGTTGGAAAGACACATTTTAAAAAAGGAATTTAAGCGGTTGAGGCTGAGATATCTTGACTTTTAGTCGCTCCACAAAGCTTGATGGAATTTACATTTGCTATAATGCAACTCCATAGCATTTTTCATTAGACCCTCTTCCCTCTTTCAAAGGTTATTCAATTATTTGAAAGAAATAAATGATTGATAACAGCACTAAATAAACTTGTCATATAGCATTACGTGTAATGAGTTTTGGCTATCTTTGTTTTCGAGCGTACAATAATATGTTTTGTTGCTTTTTTCAAGTGTGCTTTGGAAATGGAGATACATGAAGCAGGCTCCACTTGGAGCTCGGCTATGGCGGAAAATGCTCAAATTTGTGTTGGAGACCAGAGAGTTTAAAATGAGCATAGAGGTGTTGACCAGGGTTTGGCTCGGAGGCTGTTGATGGAGCAGAATACTGGTGATGGTGTTAATGCAAAAGTCAAGATCCTACACTGAGGAAGTAGCTGGTAAAGCTGACAATGTCAGCTACTGTGACCGCCACCAGGTGAAACAGTTGTAGGTAAAGGTGAACCTAGCAGCAAGCAGGAGGTGAAAACTGGAGCTGAGTTGGGGGGTTTGGAGCCGGGCCCACAAGAGGAGAGGCCAGGCTCTGACTGAGGACTGGGACCAGCTGGGAAAAGTAAAACAGACGTTCGTAACATGAGAGTTTGTCTGGAAAAGACTGGGCTTCCCTGCCCAGGGAAGAATAAGTTCACAGAATCCTAAAACATGAACAATTAAAACTAAATATTTATATTCTTCCATGATTTCACACGTGCAAGTTTGTTTTTGTCCCTAAGAATTTACTAGAAATTACATTTGTGTCGAGCTATTGATACATAATACACAGTATACTTCCTGGGCCCTTTTGCCAGCGAGGCCCTTAGCTTGTAAAGTATATGAACAAAAATAAATTAAATAATAACTGGTTAGACCAGACTGAAGTACTGCAGCATGTGGAGGACTTTTCTGGGCCACGAGGCAGTACAGACTCTGGTAAGGTTACCGTCTTCTGTTATAGCTCCAGGCTGTATAGTGGTGCTGATGTAGCGTACAACATTGTGTTGGTTTAAGAGCTCAAACGATTAGTTGATCAACAGAAATACTTATCTATTAGGGACTGTTTGTTATTTATTTAAGGAGCCACCGGAGGAGTTTCAGGACCTTAAGCCAAAACAGACCTGACCCTCCCTTCACCAGCAATACATTTTGGATGACTCTCCAAAATAAATTAAAACAGATAGCCATTGTTTTTTTTTTACAGCCATGACATATGTTACTAAACCTCTACATTCCCATCTTACACATCACACTCCTCTGTTATGGTGTGGTGGCCATTTCAGTAGATTTATTCACTAACATTGTTGTGGAAACACAATAAGCATGGAAACTAGTAGTAGTTTCCATGCTTATAAAGCACACTGGGTAATTCAACACTGGTTGCTATGGACTCGTCACTAGGCTTCCTCAGTCATTGTATATTTTAACATAGGTAAAGCTGCCAAAGCTGAACATTATCCAAAACTCCATTTCTCAGACAAGCGTCAATTTGGGAGCTTGCATGCTACCACTCCTTCCTTCTCAAATGCCTTGAAAAGGCTGTCATTTATATATAATATCACCGGGACCGAAAGGATATTTGAGTCGGGTAGGCTGCAGCCTGGAGACCTCCCGTCTCATGCCCTCCCGGCTTGGTGCAGTCCGCAAGCTTTGACTTTTCAAAATAAAAGCTTGCGTCTGGTCCATTATGTTTTCGTACGGTGTTTTGGATGTTTTTGAACTAAACCGTACGGCAATCATGCTAATGAATAACATATTTTTTTATCAGATGTCTTAGTTACAACACGATGGAGCTAGCAAAGCAGTTTTGTGTTTATATGTGCGAGCGGGATTTATTCAGTTTGGGAAATCCCACGGTCTCTAAAGCTACAATTCAAATTGTCTGGCTGAGTAAACAGGGAGGGACCCATCTGCTAGCGATAGGGGCCGAGACTGAGAGAGCTACATGGAGCTACATGGATAAATATGCACCAAACAAGCCACTTCGAAATGTTGCTGTTATCACAAATACAAAAATTGGATGACCCTCCCCTCAACAAAGAATAAAAAGACATGACCCTCCCCTATTTTCCTCCGGTGGTCCATTCCATAAATACCGAATGGTCCCTTATTAAATAGAAGTAAAAAGAAGAAGAGTAATCAATAAATTCTCTGATTCAAAGATTCTCGGTTCCAGCTTCTCCAGTTTGAGGAGTTTCTGCTTTTCTCTGTCTTATGATAATAAACCAAATATCTCTGGGTTGGACAGTAAACACAAGTTATTTGATATCATCACTGTGGGCGTTGGAAAATTATGATGGTCATTTTTCACATTTTCTTTCACTAATATGCTGACATACAGAAAAAAGAGACTGACAGAATAATGGGCAGAGCGCAGACTTTCATCAAGGCATGCCCTATCTCATAACGTTAATGCAGTGTGAATTTTCCCAGCTGGGAACACATTTTTCCGACAATGTTACCGAAAGTGAAAAATAATTTGTGTATACGCCCCGTGATTGGGATCCGCTCAAAAATGTAATTGGTTCTTTCTTGGCCCCTGCTACACCCTTTCGGGCAAGCAGTTTTTATGTTATCCTGCTGACCGACAAAAAAACAGACAAACTGAGCCAGAGACGTAACCTCATTGGCGGAGGTAATAGTCGTTAATTTCAGCCACACAGTCGATTTGTTTATAACCAAGTTGACCATCAAACATACTTGTATTAAGGCGATGCAGATAGACAACGTGTCCAAAGTTTATACCAGTGACCTCCACAGTACGGACACATTCTCGGTACATGCTCAGTTCAAATAGTGGTTGGTGTTTTTACCAGGCTCTGTTTGTGCTTGTTAGTGTTATAGAGACTTTGTCATCCAAATCCATTTTGTCCCATTGGGTAAGAAGGTAATACAATCCCCCCTACACAACATGTTGGTGTTGAATAATTGTTTTTGCAGAACCTGAGCTGGAATCAGATTAGACCCTGTCACAGAAGTTAGACTGAGCCCTATTATGTGAGGCTGGCTTGGTGGTGAGGGATGGAGGGTGGCGGTGGGGGTAGGGTGCAACCTTCAGCTGCGGGTGTTGAGTCATAGCACGTGTGACTCACTGATGGGGGGTTTGGAGGGGGTGACAGGGTTAATGGGGCTTGCCGAGGAGCACTCACTGGTTGGATGGCTGGTTGCTTCTGATAGGGCCCACAGGGGCCCGCAGTGCCCCACGGGCCATTAAGTTGCGGAGACAAGCCGAGCCAACACACAGGATGGAGGTCCACACTGGGCCAGCTCCCAACACAAACACTCGTGGTAACACCAGCGCAGGCCAAAGAACTCTCAAACTATACAAGCTATACAAGGAGCAGCGATATGGTTGGCAGCCATTTGTGTATATAACTGGAATATATCTGGAGTAAAATCACAACCTTTAAAGTCAATAATACACATCAAATGTGATCCAGGTCAACACTGGTCGCGTGCCCAATACAACGCACCATAAATCAGGATGACAGAAATAGAGCTCCGTAGTCAAAGTGTACATGCAAAGTAAATAAAGGGAGGAATGTTGAGTCATTATGCAATGTATGTATTTGCCTCCAGGCTGCATCATATAACTCAAACGACTAACTACAGCCACTGTTCTCCTTAAAGCTAATGGTAAAAACATTACAAACACTCAGTGTATTAAAGGCCAGCGTGAGGTATGATAAAAATATAACGATGAGTCTATACAAAGCCAAGGTCTGCCAAGAGTATCATGGCAGACATTTTTGCCCTTTAGATACTGAGGTCAAATACAAAAACTACTCATAAAAGTTAATAAACAGAGGTACCAGGTGTCACAGAAACACCTCTTCACAGCATTCTTGTCTCGCACCGAGCAGGAAAACCAAGGTAACAAAGTCATTCCTTCTTTAAGCAATTTCTGCTGCGGTTAAATGACCGAGTGTATACAATACTGTGTATACATTAAGTTTCTGTCACTCTGCCAAAGAGCATCTGCATGCAATTCTCTAGGTTCCTGAGCTGAAAATCTCGGCTGCGTGGAGGAGCGACGGGAGACGTGAAGAAGAGGCCCTGGCTGTTGATTTTAAGTAGCCTGCACCTTAACCCAAGCATGGGAAGGCAAACCTCATACGCGCAGCGTGGAAAGCCACATACATAATTTTAGTCTCTAACAAATAAGATTAATGGGAGCTGTGCTGGGGCGTGCACATTTCTGTGGTGTCCAACGCACAGCAGCCAAACCAGGCAGACCGCAGCGCTAGACCTCTGGGACTGGCATGGTGAGCCTCTGTGAATGACTGGCCTCGTCTGTCACTCAGCACTGAGGTATCATTCGCAGACCCCGGCAGGACGCACAGCGTCAACTGTTATTATTATTAATGGATCCTAATTATAAATGGAATCTACAAAGGGATACGGGGATTTGGGACTCTAAACATCAATTCGAAAAATGAACGGAATGTGCGGAGTGAACAGGAAAATGTGTTTTGATAGCTCATTTGGAGGTCAACTGGTAGAAAGTATATAAACCTCCCTCTAAAAATAAAAATCATACACATTCCCTGGTGGAAAAAACATACGACAGAAAGTGACATTTGTGTGGTGTGAATCCTTCAGAGCAGCTGAGACCCCCTGTGAGAGAGATCAACAATGGGATGCTTTAGACAAAAATAACTCTGATAAAAAAAAAGCCAGCTAACGGCTTCGGTCTGATAAGGAATAACAAGATCTTGACTTTGACAGTGGATTGTCAGATAAAGAGCCGACAAACCTACTGTAGCTTGTACGGTGTACTGTAACAACAACCACCTACCTAGCATGCCGCTATTCTCATATCACGGCAGCGGCGTTTGATAGCTTATCTCTTAGCACCGATAATAAGGGGTGCTGAGGCCTGGAATGGGAGCTGTGGGGGGGGGTTTAGTGCAGATGCCTGTACAGATAATGTTCACAGGCCTGTCGTCACAAACAACCAAGATGTAACGTGTGTGGAAGCATAGGAAGATAAAGATAGCTAAACATTTTGTCTCTTTTTTTTTTTTGGTTCATTGCTTAGAGAGATGTTTAGAATTCCTACAGAAATTGATGGAGATAAGATCCTTCTCCTCTTTCTGATGCTGTCACCGTCTGTTTACTCTGCTTCCTGTGCTTTTTATCTGCCTGCAAGCCTCCTTGATCTCTGTTCTCGGCACCTTAACATCCAGCTGATGCGGTGCCCTGTGATGTTTGCATCTAAAAAAGCAGCAGATGGATGCTTTGGAGGAAGCAGATCTGATCAGAATTATTCATTTCATCTTAAAAAGACTACAGGAGGAATTCCACACTCATAGAAGGAAATAACACACAGCCTACTTTCTAAGAAATACAACTATATAGAGAGAAAAAGAGAAAGAGAGAAAAGGGGCTTCAAATCTCACCAGCATGGTACGCCACCGAACCTCGGCTCCATCCTGGGTGTCTGTTCCTGGGGTAGTCCTGCACAGACACAAAACAGTTACACAGGTCACAAATACACATTTTCACAGTCATGGATATAACTGATTTAAACAACCAAGTCAAGTAAAAAATGTATTTATATAGCCGAATATCACAATTTTGGCCCAAGGGGCCTTACAATCTGTTCAGCATATGACACGCTCCATCTTTAGATCCTCAAATCAGATAAGGAAAAACCTATAAAAAAATAAAATAAAATAAAAAAACTAACAGGGACAGGAGGAACGAATCGAGACCTCACACCTCTACGTCACATGTTGATAACACCCCCTGGATGAACCGAGAGGTAGGCCTGTAACAATTATTACATAATAGTCCAATCAATATTTTTTTTAAGTAATCGCCGTTTCTTTGTTTAACCGCAATTAATCGCTAACATTAGCTAAGGTCCTGAGGTATGACTGTTGATGGTTTTGTCAATTTTATGTTAATTTAAGAACAAAATACTGTTTTTTTTAATGTTAATAAAGAGATGTAGTTTACTTCACAGGCTGTGTAGTTGTGTTATTATATTATCTGGGTCACGTGACATTATATATTTGACATTTACTACAACCAAAAGACGTATCCTGGATGTCATTCAGAACTTTTTTCCGTTTGAAAAATAAATACATAAATAACTTTTTTTTAATTTGACTGAAAGAGACAATTATATTGTTAATGGCAATTATTCCTGAGACAATTAATTGTTCAGTAACATTCTGAATTGTTACAGCTCTACCGAGAGCTTCCAGACTAATTCATATTTTTCGCAATTTGGTCTGGCGATGCACATACTGTCAATCGACTCTAAATTATCAAGTAAAAAGCCAGTAGCAGGTTTAATGTGTTGTGACCAGTGCAGTTTAAAAATCATGTTAACATTGTGTGTGAGTGTGAGGATTCCTTTCCCACTCTGTTTTGGATACCGGTCAGAGTCTGAGGATGTGTCTCTCTCTCTCTCTCTCTCTCTCTCTCTCTCTCTCTCTCTCTCTCTGTGTGTGTGTGTCTCTCTCTCTCTCTGTGTGTGTCTCTCTCTGTGTGTGTGTGTGTGTGTGTGTGTGTGTGTGTGTCTCTCTCTCTCTCTCTGTGTGTGTGTGTCTCTCTCTCTCTCTCTCTCTCTCCCCATGTACAGTACGTATGCCTTTCTCCAGGTTTCACCATGCCAACAGAAATAACTAGTGGGCCAACTTTAGGATAAGATCAGAACATGACTCAGAGGTAATTACCAGAGATTTTTTATCTGTCTTTTTGGCTGCACCTACATTACTGTAGAAACACATTACTGAACAAGAGAGGAAGGAAGAGGAGGGCGGCTAATGACATTATGCTCCTCTTTCATCTCTCAGTAGGCTACATCTTCTAAATGCTTTCTTGTAGGGCTGAAACGATTCCTCGAATAACTCGATTACAAAAATTCCTCAAAGCAAAATTCTTTGCCTCGAAGCTTCGTTAAATCAATGTAATTAAGGTTGTACGGCTCACTGTGTTTCCGCACGGAGGATTATTACTAGCGCACAACAGGTTGACGCTTCCGTGGACACAAGACTGACGGCCCAGATTACAAATGAAGGAAGACGAAAATAGCGAGGGTCTAAGAGAAGAGACAGGCGAGAGAAAACGACAGAAAGTTTGGGATCATTTTAAGCTGCAAACATGCTGCTACATCATCTCTGTAGAAAACATCCAGTCTACTCATCCATTCCACGGAGCGAACCCGAGACAAGGTAGCTAACTACCGTCTGCTGCTCTCGTCCACCGCGCTGTTTTACACGACTAGCCTACAGCATGCTACTCTGCAAATAGCCATGTTTTACCAACAAGCTAAAACGAGAGCTGTCGGTTTGTAGTCTAACTGTTTATTAGTTTGCCACTAATCTTTTTGAAACTTAGCTGCTGCCGGAGACAAACCGGCTCCTCCCCCCAGCACGGCCACTTAATATGCACGTGAATGACGTCATCATGCCGGTGATGTCTGCATTCTTTATTCTTTCTCCTCACTGTGTATTAGGCTTCTGAAAATGTGTCCCCCAGAACAGTGTAGTTGAATAGCCCTGCTGTAAGCTTTGTACCGTCACATTTACCCTCTGGTTAGTGAACAGCTCTTTTGCATATCCAGTGCAAAGATCCAGAGGCAAGAAGGGGAAGGGGGTGAAAAAAAGGGTCTTTTTTTGGCAATAAAACATGTTGCTTTTTCTAAAAAAGGACAGGTTTCCTTTTTTTTAAATTTTTTTTAGTAAATAGCAATAATAAATATTTACTATTGCTGTTTACTAAGTATTTCTCACTAAGTATTTCTTATCCGATTACTCGATTAATCGATGGAATAATCTGTAGAATACTCGATTACTAAAATAATCGATAGCTGCAGCCCTACTTTCTTGATTACATTCTCTCTCTCTCAGGTGAACTTTCCCTACAGCTAGTATTAACAGAGAAAAAAAGGCAACCTTTCAATTTCATCTTGTCTAAAGAAAGAATCTAAAATATGACCAGGATAACATCCAAAACAGAAAATGTGCTTTCATACAAACAAAAGAACCAATCCACTGATGACTGATGCAGAGACTAAAGAGGCGATACATTTCAGAACAAAACCAGGCCGTTGAAATTATTCCTATTAGCACCTGTGTGCAGAAATGAGTAATGGGAACACTGCGGACAGTCAGCTTGGTCTGGCCAGGCAGACAAGAGCGCAGCATTCTGAGGACAGGACATCAGGGAAACATCAACGATCCTGTCTGACAACCCCATTGGGACTCGAGGAACAGGAAATTGAGATGGATGGGTGGAAAGTGAGAGTGAGAGATCGAGCGAGGGAAAAGGACAGAGTGAGAAATCAGCAGAGGAAGACAGAGAGACATGGAGGAATGCAGCGACTCCTCCAAGCCTGAAGCCCCTCGATCTGCCAAGTCTGCTCCTCTTCCCCCTCATCTCAACCACAAGACCAAGGATTCCTCTGGCTGGCTGGCATCTGGGCAGAATCGCCACAATGAGGAGAGGAACGTCTGGGTGTTTTGCTCCCTGATTGATGATCCACAGACCCTGATCTGATCAGTGATTTGGAGGAACCCTCTGAAACAAGACAACATTAGGAACGGCTAAACAAATAACGGGTGGATTTATAGCCCTTTAATGGAAACCGCAGACTTGTGTCTGATGAATGGATCAACGGTTAAATGCCGTCTTCTCGGGTAATTGTTGTGTCCATCATCTCTAATTCAAAACATCTATTTAGTGCTCTATACATCAAATAAATATGGTGGGTTAGTGGGAAAAACTGAAGTAGCACTACCTTCTCTACACACTGAGATTGAAGCTTTATAATTTTTATATACCAATTTTATAAAACAAAAATAAATTACAACATTACGGCTAGGGCTGGGCGATAGGGAGAAAATCAGATATCACGATATTCTTGACCAAATACCTCGATATCGATATTGCGGCGATATTCTAGGGTTGACAATTGGTGCTTTAACAAAATATCTTCACACTTAGATGTTAGATAAATAATCATCTGTAATGTGGACATAATGTCTAAGTGAGTAAAGGCAAATAATAGAACAGCTAGAACAGTCTGGTAAGTTCCGAAAAGTACATCACTTTACTGTAAGGTATCCTTTAAAACCAGGAAAAGACAACACTTTTTTCACATCACGATATTTCGATATCCAAAATCTAAGACGATGTCTAGTCTCATATCACGATAGATATAATATCGATATATCGCCCAGCCCTAATTACGACACAATTCTTTAAATTTATGTTTCCGCTCCTACTACGTGAGCCCCGTCTCTGTGTAACGTAGAGTTTTTCCTGCGCGTCTCTACGACGTGTAACGTTAGACAGCCAATCACAGACATTATTAGATCTTGGTAGAAGCATGCTGCGTGCTGACTGGCTCACTGGCGCTGATGAGATTTACTCCTTAGGTATTGCGATTGGGTATTGAATGACAACATCCATCATACTATTTGAAAATACAAAAATGTATTTAAGCTAAGATGCCAAAAAGCCATATTCCGTTAAGGCCCTGAATATCGTGGGGTATCAATGTTTGGCCAATAAATCAGTGCATCCCTAATTGTTTAAAAAATAACTAAAAACTTTGAGTCATAGATCTGGCATCATCATTATTGTAAACTGCATATGTGCCATGCGAGACAGCTTGACAGGTGTAGCAACAGTAACTTAGGCGGACAACTACTGAACAATCAACTGGCAACAAACACATTTTTGTCTACAAAACGCATTTGACAAACGGCAGCTGCTACAGCGCGATTCAGGAAAACAAACACCATCAAAAACATCACCATGTTATCTTTTCTTCACCAAGTAGTTTGCATTCATTGTGGTAGATATGGGGGAAAGAATGTCATACAGAATGTGTAAGTACCTGAAAAAACAATTTGACGGTGTAAAAATAAGATTTCAATCTTCAGACTCTTCAGTGTAAAAACAACAATTTTTTTATTTTTTATTTTTTTATTTTTTTTCCAGCCATGAATTCTGTGAAGCACGGATCATATTGTTTTGTGGGACTTGGAACAGCTTTCTCTCTGATAAAAGAAACATTCCAACCTATTGTGGTTTGGAATTACAACAGTTAATGCTACGATTTTTTGTTTTTCAATCAGTGGTGGCGCCAGTAAATTACACCTACACTCCTTCTCTATCAACATATAATGGAATGCATTTGAGAGAGAGAGAGAGAGAGAGAGAGAGAGAGAGAGCGAGCGAGCGAGAACACACCGTGTTAACCAGCTGGTCCACTCTCACATGCTGGAAAACTTTCCAAACATGGTCACTACCCCCCCGTTGGCCTGCAGAAGCCATCATTGAAATGCAAGCTGCTTCTAAGAACAACAAACACCGGCGTTGTGTCCACAGCATGGCGAAGCAAAGCCCCGCGGTATCAGATCCACAGCTGATACACCAGTGTCATCAGAGCAGCCTGCATTTCCACACGGTGGCAGAGTAAACAAGTCTGAAAGACTAAGAGCGGAAAGGTGCGGGCTGAGTGAGGAACCATGTGGAAGCAGATACCCATCATCTACAGCAACTATCACACTGGCATATCACAGAGCTGTCTAAAAAGATGACTTCCCACAGATGTGAGTGTATGGATGCGTGTGTGTGTGTTGTAGGTACAGTTTGTAGGGAGGGAAAGTAGTGCGTTTCTGTTTGTACGTGCCCACACAACCTCAGCTATAGGGGTTGGGCAGAGACTGTGTAGGGAACTAATGCAGGTCTGTTTGTATAACCTTGTGTCATCAGGCTAAAACCCCCAGCTCCCCACACGATGACAGAAAGCGTCTGACATCAGTAAAGACAACAACAGCCTGTGTATGTGTTTGGGCATGTTCAGCACTTTTTATGGATGCAAGTGCATATGCAAATGTTTTCTTGATGCAAACAGATAAAACTGAGCAGGTTTGTTGTGTTATTGAAATAAGTGGCCGAAAAGGTGACATGACAGCGTGCACACATAGTGTTGAGCTTAGCAGGGTTCCACTCATATTATAAAAAATGTTGCCCTAATGTGTCCCCAACAACAAATTTTGCATTTTGGATCCGGGTAACCTTTTAGGGTTGTCAGTATGGCAGGTACTAGACTGGTTTACCGGTTATAAAGCCTGACATCCGGTGCCGGATGTACCTCCCCTTCCGCTATCTCCGCTGTCTTTTGCAAGGGTACCGTCACAGCGTCCGGGACTTAGAGCCCCCCAGGATGGTTGTGATTGGTTTAAAGAAATACCAACAAGCCTGAACGTCTTTTTACCCTATCCCAGAAATGTTAACTCTTGCAGCCAGACCATACCACTGCTGACACAGCGCTGTGGATGTCTGGCAATGCAAGACTACTCAGGTACTATCCGCAGACAATAACCAAGGTCCAACTCTGATTAGAAGACTACAGCTTAGGTTCCTGCCCCAACTCCCTGCTTCAGAGCTGGTACTGTCAAATGGCCCTAAACTATTGGGGATGAGTTTGAAGGACTGGTCAAACGTCAGCCTTGAGACTGTTACCAGAGTACAGATTTCCCACTGCTAGAAAGCACTTGTTAGTACCATTCATTTAACGACCTGGGAGCGGAATCTCATTTGGGGGCAGAGGAAACAAGTTGTGAACACAACATGCCAAGTTTGAAATTGATATAGAGAACTATATTTCCTTCAGGAGTCTCTACCAACTCATGAGGGACATAACAATGTCTCTTTTGCTGCTAAATCCTCCACTATGTTCACCAGCTAGTGGCCAACTGTGTCTGTCTGCGGTTTGGTGATGAGCAGGAAGTGTTGAGTCAGGTTTTAGAGCCTTTTCACTGAAAACAGCTGCTTGCTGTGAGCGAAAATGATGCTATGAGAGCGGAGACAGTGCCCAAAACAGTAAAGTTGTGGGGTAGACAGCTAAGCAATAATATAACACTATAATAGGTCTACAGCCATGCTAGGGACTCTGTGAGGCTGTGTAGTACATAGCTAAATGTGTCAACATAATGTCAACATTAGAAATACACTGATAAATCTGTGGGGCCGACTCCCTACACTCTTCCACCCAGTTACTAAGTAACAAGACACTGCAGTACAGAAACACCAACATACGTTAGCATTAGTTTAGAAACTGTCTTCATTGCATAGTTTGACTGACCGGCCCTGTCATCGATAGAGCCACAAGGTATCTTGCCTTTCTGCCATTTGCAATCTCCCTTTCCAATTCTGCTTCTGCTTTCCAACGTTCATTCAATCATCGGACGCACAACAAATAAATTACAATAAATTATGGAGATAATCATCACTTTGGTGGTGTTGTCTTGTGTACAATCGTCAGCTCTCCAGATGCAGTGGAAACACAAAATCGGTGCGCTAATATGCTAAAGGAACAGATTCAGTCCCTGCACTGAGGTCCTGTGGCTGATAGCTCCTTTTAAGTAGGGCTGCAACTACCAATTATTTTCATGACCAAACCCATCAAATTCTCACATTAGTGAATCGTGAAACAGCAAACGTAACGTGAAAAATAGCTGATCATTTTCTGTCGATCGACTAATCGAATAACTAACGTTGCCATTCTAAACGTAAGTTACACCAATAAGTACTTCACACATTATTCTGCTGGTGGTGCTGCATGGTCTGCATCTTCTACATCAGAGGCCTTGGCACAGTAACTGGTCCTTTGTTTAATCCTAAATTGACCCTCTTAGAATAAACAGGTCCACAGGAGCGGCACTGAAAAACGGTTAGTAGGACTGCTGCATCACAAGAGGAAGAGGAAGAGCGCTGTTCCCAGGACCGGGTCCCGGGGCATACCAGGACAGAGGAAACACTGCCATTCCAGTCTCCTGAGTAGTTTTATTGCTTCTTTGTGTTCAATAGCGTGTGTGGCTTTATTAATGTATTATGTACATGAACAGACCGTAAGTCAATACACTCATCTGACACAGTGGGTCATGGGTGAAATGAGAAAACCATTCAGACACTGATGGCTTCTGAATCATATCCATCTCTTCGGTCCTCCATCACGACTATGACACCTATCCATCCACCTTCCCATTTTCAACCCTTCTCCCCTACCTCCTTCTTCACTTCCCTGTCCTAACACAGGGTCATGATCTTTTTCTTTTGTAGGATTCTGTTTGTTTTTCAGGACATGAGGGTTTTCCTGCTTTTTTTCCTGTGTTTTTTTTATATTCCGAATAGCTTCCCTTGATTTTTCTACCTCCCGACTTTCACACTCCCATCTACCCTCTACACCCCTTCCACCCCATAACTAAGCCTAGATCTCTCTTTGTCCCACAGCTTAGCAACCGCTGTGTGTACCGGATGAAAAACAACTGTGCTACCAAGCATATGCATGCTGTACATTCATAGAGACCCTTATCTTTAGAGGAATGAGAGATAGAAAGCAGAACACACCGAAGAGACGAGACGGAATACGTCTCCATAACAGCAGGCGGCGCTAATCTGTATTGTCGCCTAAAAATGAAAACCGGCAGCTGATTGGACGAACCCGTCACGTGGGTCTGGTTTCTCCAGAAATTCAAAGACAGACTGTCACAGCGGCTTGTTCAGAATACGATCTCATATTGTACTAAAATAGTTCACCGAAACGTGTTTCTGAAAACATTTTATGTGATAAATAGGCCGTGCAGTTGCTGAATCTGTCTTCATTTCAGATCAACAAAGGTCAGTTTAAAAGATTTTCATCAGATTTTGAGAGACTCTAGTCACGCTCATTCCGCTCCCGGTTTCCGGGTTAGATCTCTACCAATCAGATGGGTCATTTGAGTCCGACTGCCAGCAGTGCCTGCCCCGCCGATTATACATGTCAAATCGGCCAAAATGAAGGACGACGGCCCCTCGGACGGACGACGGCACAGAACACACCGAACAGACTCGAGTCACTAACCTCGCCATACTGTCCAACGGCCGATTATCGGCTCTGTGTCCGGGAGTGTTCCATGTTACCCATCTGACTTTTCTGCCGACGGTTGGCCGTCTAGTTGGTGTGTAAGCAGCTTACCATGCGTGTGTGCAACTGAGGCTGATGGGAATGACATTCGTTTTGCAGGTATTTGGCGCTAGAGGAAACACTGAACATTGGGGACATTGAATGTCTGTACATAATTTGGTGCCAATCCATGAAGTAGATTGTTGAGATAATTCACTGAATAATTGAAAACTGCCGACGGTGCTGGATGTAAAGTCAGAGGATCACCAAAGTAAGCTTTGTCATCTGGGGACTATGAATGTCTGTACAAACTTTCACACCAATCCATCCAATATTTGTTATGTTATTTCAGTCGGGACCAAAGTGTTACTCTTCTTGAGAGGTGATCGGCGACAGCGGATGTTGAGATGGGAAGAGAGTGCGAGTTGGCAAAGGGGACGAAAGAGATTTGTAAAGTGAAGAAAATTGAGTACAAGGTTGAGCCTGAAGTCAGCAACCACAATATACAGAAAAAGAGAGACACAGAACAGTCTGTGGGGCATTAATGGGTGGATTTGTGTTTATATTCAGGCCTCCTTACCACGGGACGTTATGTGAAAAAGACCAGCATGCAAACTTGCGACTGCTGTTGTGTAAACAGTCATTACCCAAGCCCTTCAATTTGCTACTTTATCACCTCTCCTGGACTTAAGCTTAATGTCTTTATAATGAAACCCAGATGCAGAGAGAGAAGTAGTGGAGCAAAAAGAAAGAGAGAGGAACTCTGAGGAGGTAATGGGACAGGAGTTATCACCACTCAACTTCTTCCCTTATGGTAGCATCGTCTGTGTGTGTTGAGTGCATGTGTGTGCACAATTTAGCTCCATCAGAGGGTATACTAGTTTTGTCTCTCAATTCACAGAATTCAGTGCATATAATAGATGTAGATTTGTGATTTAAAAGCTTAAAAGTTTAAAATTAATTTTTTTTGCTGAGAAATCAGTATAAATCTCCTTGCTGATTGTTTTGAATTGTGTACCAAAAAATGAGACATTCACTTTTTATGCAGAGACAGCACACGGGCATGTTTTTCAGGGAGTGCAAATTTTTGGTGCGTAGTGTCAGTACGATCATTTGTGTTGGCAGGCACAAAAAAAGGAAATTCTTAATAGTCATAATTTCTGTGATTTCAGCACAGTACATTAGTTACTCTGATCGCCGTGATTCAAATCATGAAACAGACTACTCCACGTTACAAACAGGGATAGGCCTTTTTTTTGGCAGTTTGCTGATTATCTGTATCAGCATTTTATTTGCCCGATAACCCATAAAGTTAAATGAATTAAGAAGTGGTCTAACTTTGGCTCGGCTCCAGCTCGGTGTCTGTCCCTCTGCTTCGGTTTCACTCACCACTGAGACTGACTTAATGTCCCGCCCACAACACAACACTATCTGACTCTCTTTTACTGTGTTATGTTAAAAGTGTTATGTTCTAATTTATTACATAATTGATAAAAGCATTTAAACTAAGTTTCGTGTTGGAGTTTGTAACATTCCAAAATCATTTTGACTTAAAGATTTTTCATTTTCACTGTAAATGCGTATCAGTTCCAAATATCTGTTATTGGTTTCAATAACTACTAATAATCGGTATCGGCCTCGAAAAACCAGTATCTGACGATCCCTAGTTACAAGACTACCCGCTTCTGTGAGTTTCAACTAGAGCTGAACCCATATGTGATTTCAGAGACCGATACCGATTTTAGAGGGGGAAAATTCACCAATTACCGATATGGCGGCCGATATAGTGAATGTTTGAGCTGGAGTGAAAATAGACTAGGACTATGCAAAGGTACTCAGAAGGCTGCTTTCCTAAACAAATAACTTTATAAAACAACATTTAACATTATGCATAGAATGTATAACATTGTCAACAAATTCTAGAAATGAACTAAGAAAATAAAAATATTTTTCTGAGGACTATGGTTAACTGCTCCTCAGATCTCTGCAGGGTAAATCCAGACAGCTAGCTAGACTATCTGTCCAATCTGAGTTTTCTGTTGCACGACTAAAACAACCTTTGAACGTACACATGTTCCACCAAAACAAGTTCCTTCCCGAGGCTATTTTGCAGAGGCACCGTTGCTCCGTCCGGTGCTTAGCACCGCCCAAGACGATTGTGATTGGTTTAAAGACATGACAATAAACCAGAGCATGTTTTAGCCCATCCCGGAATACTGTGTGGACTAGCCAGACCCTCCTTGCAGCGCTGTGGAGGAGGGTCTGGCAATGCGAGACTTATCCTTTCTTCCACTTTCCACGTGAGGACAAACAGCACAATGGTTCTCCCGAAAATAAGAAATGCTAAGTGAGTTTGCTGAAAAAGGGAGAAGAAACATTTTGTATCACCCTTCGAAGGATAACTATGCTACGTGCTCCTGTCAGTAGTGCACCACGGATATTGATAGCATGTCTTCTTAGCAACAACGGCTCTCAGTCAACAGTTGCCAAGGGAAATGCCCACCCAGAAGCGGTTTCCACAAATATGTCCAAAAAAGGTTTTATCCTCTTTTGAAAAAAACGGAAAAATATGCACAGTAGCCACAGCATTATAGTTTAATTTTCCTTGAACAGAAAGTTTAACTTTAAGGGTGGAATGTGTGCAACTCTGCCATCGCCAGAGCGGTGGTTTGGCAAGCAACATATCTATGAAGATGGTAAATTACTACGAGTGCTGATTCACTGTTGTGTCTTATTGTGTAAATATCAGGTGGTAGATATCAGGTGGTAGATATCAACGACTTTGCAAAAGCCAACAACAAGCTAACATATTTCCAAATGACATGTCATTCAGTGACCTGCGCATCCCTTTGTTCCCGTTTTATATAAATAGGCTCTGACACCTTCAGAGATGTTGTACAGGTTTCATATTTTATTTTTGTTATTAAAAAGGAGCAGAGTTTTGACCCTGGGAGAGACGGTGCTGGCAGCTTTCCACAGGCCTTGGCTGTGGCAGTCACCAATATTTCACATTCACAACACTTTCAAGGCTGAATTTACAGGGAGCAAAACACTCACAAATCATGAACCCATACTGTCGAAGAAATAGTTCCTGAGTCAGAAGAATAATATTTTGTGAGAGAATCCATCTATCAGAAAGCAGACAGTCGTACAAGTTTAGTCCTGCTAAGCATAGTAAGGAGGATTCAAAATGGCCCTGCAAGATCCTAAACTATTACTGCTTGTACTTTACATCCTTGCAGCCGTGTATTGAAATGTCTTGATATATTAACCCTTGTTAAAATGATTCTCTGCGTCTCCTAATGTGCATCCTTTTCACTCAGTTCCCACACATCTACACGTTTGTCTGTTTCGTTCTTCAAAGCAGTTCAACATGGTAATAGTCACTTGCAGAGCTGCAGTGCTGATGCTGAAATGGGAACCGCATGTGCATTCTTTGGAAAAAGAAATAAGGGTTCAAGTAAGAGCTGTTAAAATTTCTCTAATTGTGTTTTCCTCTTGGAGGTGTTTCACCTACCCAAAAAGTAGGCCATTACATCCAAAGAGAATGGCTGAGCTGCTGGATAATGGGAAAGAAAATAAAGCTTTTGACAGTATCACCGAGTTTACCACGAGTAGAACCTATTTCACAAAGTCTGTGTCCTCTTAAAAAAAAAAAACCATTTAAAATGACAAGAGCGCTGCTTCTCCGCCATCAGGACAAGTTTACAACATTCTTAAGACAGAGCCTGAGGAACATATTGCACATGCCAATTACTCGCCTCATTCCCAATTCAAGTTTTTGTCAAAGTTTTCCATCATTAGCGTGTTTTGAGCTCAACGACTTGTTATACTATGGGGACCAGAGGGGGAGAATGGAAGATCAGCGAATGTGAGGCTTATTCCTGCAGTCCACATCCCACGAGTTCTTTGAGCTACACTGCCTAATGTAAAATAGTGTAGAAAAATGGGGGAAAGGACCAAAAGTACAAAAGAATGTGCTTCTCTGTTGAGGTTAGGTGTGTGTGTGTGTGTGCGAAGTTGTCAAAAGTTGTTCTTTTCTTAGAAAGCTCACCCTCCTTGCCAAACCCAGAGCAATGTAGCACTTCTCTCCAGCATCAACGATCTCTACTTCATAGTAGTGGCAGCGGGTGGTTAGTGGCTGGCGGGCCTGAGCCAAACCCACGTCCATGATGCTCTTTCCTTTGCCAACATACTCCAAGAGCTGAGGGAGGGGGAGAGAAACAAACACGTGGGTTAATAAGAAGTAAACTATATAAAAGGGGGCTAATTGAACACAAACATGATAATGACATGTTGTTGGTCAAGCTTTCATAAAACAACAATGTCCACACTAAGGTGCCATCCACATGGTAACGCTTTTTGGTGTAATGTTTTGTAACATGTTTTGCACTGCCTCAAAAAAAAAAAAAAAACATACGCATACTTGCGTGTCAATTATGTCATCGCCACACCCCTTCGACCTCTAGCCTTCGACCTCTTATCCCGCGACGACGTCTCATAACAACAACAACAACGGCGGACTGCATGCTTGGGTTCCTGCTGGAGAAGATACTGAGCCTATTAGGGTTACTAGGGCTGTTTGGTTTCTTCTTCTACGGTCTGTTTTCATACAGCGCGCAAGCTTTATGCGCATGGTCCGCCTCTTCTCCGTTTTTGGTGAATTTCTGTAGCAGAAACAGTTCCACCTATAGGCCTGGAATATGAGGTAGCGTGTTGAGTCATTTACAAATGGATCCGTTTGGACGCAAACATTCTTGAAACAATGTCAGGGAAGACGGGGGAAGAGATGGTTTTGGTACGTGTGGACGTGGCCTAAAGGAGTTAGCATGCCTCAAACAGAGTCATTGTTAGATCATCTGAAACCCCCTCCCCTCAACTAGAACTGCAATCTGAAATTGCAGCAGCAGGCAAGCAGGAAATGTGCTTGTATTTTAGCAGAATTGGTTCAGGGGGTTGGGACATGAGTTACAGGTCGCGGTCATAATGTCTCAAGTGCCAGTATTAGTGTGTGAACAATTGAGAAAAACATTTTGGCAGTAAAAGTCAGTTCATCTCCTGGGCACTGCCAAGGTGCTCTTGAGCAAGGCACCGAACCCCCAACTGCTCGGGGCGCCTTTCCATGGGCAGCTCCCTCACTCTGACATCTCTCCATTAGTGCATGTAGAGGTACTGAGCATGTGCGTGTAATTCAGGCCTGTGTGTAATGTGTGTAATAACAGAGTGAAAACATTGTAATTTCCCCTTGCGGGCTTAATAAAGTATACATTATTATTTTATTATTACTTTTATACTGAAGACAATTCAAACAAATCTGGTTATTTTAAAGCAAGTTCTGAAATTACAGTATAAGGACCATCTTTTTGCTTTATTAATGGAAAGAGTTTTACTGCATCTTTGAGAGAGGCCATTCAAAACAGCTATAAACACTTTTGCCCTCAGACGTGACGGGACGACACATCGTACAAAATAGTTTGTTTGAAGCACACCTCTGCCTCAAGTTTCTCAGTAAACCCAGTTACTGCTGTTATTTCATTTTCCTGACTTTCCTTTTTATACTTTCCTTTGGTTAGTCAGGCGACCAGGCCCAAAGGGCCGGCAGTGATGTAAGTCTGAGTAAGTGGGAAAGTTGAGATGGAGACAAAAGATTGAAGTTAAGCAAATCAAGCTTGGGCAGGAACCCTGGGCTCAATGTTGCTCCAGAAGCGAGAGACTTAACCACGCAACTAGCTTTTGCAACTGTGTCCTAAGTGAGTGGGCACCATGACAGACTGACACTTCCAAACCCAGTCAAACCCTCACTGAACCGCCCACGGTGACTACAAGTATCAACAGCCACTCAGTGATTGCATTTAAAGTACCTGGGGATCATGCAATTACTTTCAGGTCTATTTTGGTCTTAAGCATCTAAACAAGTGAAGATGGGTGGGTACAGGTAAGTAGGTGGGCAGCTAGGCAACGACAAAGCCTTTAGGCTGAGCAGTGTTTCCATGCCATGTGAGTGCATGTGTGCGATTGCGTGAGTATGTGCACAATGAAGAATAAGCCCCCAGTGTGAAAGGCTAGCATGACAGAGAAGGTGGGAGTGGACAACGTCACTTCTGTATTAAGCCTTTGTGTTTAAGTGTTTTGAGTGTGTGTATTTGTGCGCGTCTTTCACTAGCCAGCCACTTGAAGGACACACCTGGTGGGAACATCTACGTAAACAAAAGTCAAGTGTCTCAATTAAGTTATTACCATTTTCCCTTTTTGTCATTTTCCCTGTTGCTTAGTAATACATCAAACTGAAAATAACTCAGAAAGGAAGCTGAGGCGTTCGAAAAGTTGAATTTCAGTCTCTAAGCTTAATAAAAGGGTTAAACTGGTTGCTGAGAACAGTTCACGTGTAGCTGTATGTTGAACAAGATTCACTTGATACATATTATATATACTATATATATTTATATATGCTGCATTCGTTCTTAATTAAGTGCCAACTTTGGTTAATTTCAAGAGATTAAAAAGATTATTAGGAAATACATTCAAACCATGCCCATACCGAGGAAAAGACATTTTTGTAACTCGTAAGAAAAGTTGCATCATAAATTCAGCACGGCATCAATGGCACCAGGGACCTTTGTTTGCTACCTCACTCTCCCCCCCCTTTTCCTGGTCTTTCTCTACCATGGATTAAAAATGACCAAAAATGAAGCGAGGACCCAGTCGAAAAACCTGCACAACAGAACTCGTGGGGGTGATAAACTCCACATGGCACCTTTGAGAAAAACATTCAACAGGAGGGGATCACACCATATGAAGAACAGTCGGCCTTCTGGGATTATTAAACCTTTGCCTGTGTCTACAGTTACACAATTCCATCAGCTACTACTGTAGTTGTCAGTCTGGCAGAAATACTGCTGTTGAAATGGTCACAAATGGGCCTTGACCACAATATACATACAATGTAAAAATGCTGGTAGACCTCTGCAGCAATAATTTAACATTTACGCTGTTAAACTAAATAATCCTGTAATGTTTGTACTTGATGTCGGTTTGTTTTTGTACCGTTAAACAGCTTGTAATTTAAAGAGCAATACTCTGTAATTGTAGATTTTTTTTCACCATAATGAGTGCCAAGTGCCATAAGTGCTAACTTCTCCCTAGTGTCTTATTGCAAAGTGCTGTTGCTGTGCATTTTTACACTTACGGAGACAAAGAAAATCTCTTCTGATTAATCGTTCACATGGATAAAGTTACAGAGCCGTCAGCATTATTCTCCACCTTCTTTATTACAAGACATGTTTCCATTCAGTTGTCAAGTGAATTTTAAGCTCGACAACTTTTGAAATGTGAATTAGGCGCTTTTTCCATCAAATGAACTCGGCTACGGCGTAGTTCCATCAGATGAAAAACACCTCAAGCGAGAATAAAAACGTTTTTGCGCAATTCAGGAAATTTGCCGTTTCCATACAGCTTTTCTAATGCGATACTTTAAAAACGTGCATGCACTTTCGTGCCTGGACAACAACAGTTTTGGGAGATGAGGACAACAGTTTCGGTGTGATGAGCATTTAACCACACCTTCTTTTTGCTTCTTGCTGCTGAGTAACGGAAGGAGGAGAGAGAGACGAAGAGGGCAGGAACAAGAGAGACGTAGCCTTGAGCAACGCATGCCTCACTGAGATATCTGACAATCACCTGCTTGCTCTCTCACTGCTATAATTCGGAGTGTTAAGAATGGTACTGGTGGTGTGCAATGCCGTGTTTTGTTGAGCTGCTGCCTGGGAAACAGATGTAACGCCCAGAGAGTGGTCCTGCCAATTTCCTGTCACACCTAATGTGGGAACTTAAAGAAAGGTGAAACTGAAATTAAGAGAACTCTTCTTTATAATGTGGTTCACACTCGTCAACCAAACTGATCTGATCATCACGCAACATCTTTTACGTCCACATAACTCAGCTACTTACTTTTGTCTTTAATGCATTTATATTTTTATTACATTTTGTTTTCTTTTGGATTTGCTTCTTTGTGTAATTGTTTTTATTTGTAGTCCTTGTAAAAGTTTTTATTTTATATTTTTTCCTCTCCTGGTCCTGCAGATTTCTTTTTCAGTGTTATTTATTCTCTATAAATAAATCCTTACAGTTTGTGTTCCTAAAAAAGTAAAATGATCTGGACCAAATGTGCCACTTTAATTTAGAAAATACATGAGCTGTCCTTGTCCTTGTCCAGAGGCTGCGATACCCTGCTCTAATTCATCTCTCACTTGGGTTGGATGCCCTCCAGTAGCTAAATCCGACTTGTCCATCAGTCACTTTTTTTGTGCATAAGGCGACCAAGATGAATATCCTGATGGACTGAACACCACCATCATAATGCCACAGCTGGTTACAGCCACTCTGTCATTGCTGCTTTTTTTAATGGGCGAGCAGCAAACCGGTGATGTTTGTACTGAATACATCCACTCGTGCTTAACGGTGTTAAAATGACTACCTAAACCACGCAATGAGATTGTTTATATTACTATGAAGCAACACTACATTAGCTTGTTCTTTGGAGTTATAAATCATCCTTACAAAACCGCTACAACTCACTCACCGCTTATTCATTAAAAGTTCTTGAAACGGCATAATTGCTCACACGTTCAAACTCAACCCAAACGACGCATTAAATACCATACATGCATTTACTTTTTATTGCGAACAAAATTTGTGTCATTTCAAAATCCACAACAAATGACTCGCTTTAACAACTTTCTTGTTCAAGCGTGTAATGTGTTGTGTGACAATTGCTTTACTGAAGGACTGACCTTGTTTGACTGGGTTAGGAAGTTCAAAGAGGCACTTAGCACCAAAACAATATGCAAAAGTAAAAACACAACCTGTAATTACCTTAGAACTGACACAGTAAGTGAGGTGGAGTAAGGTGAACAAGTATTTACTGTTAAAAGACAAGATGGTATTTGCCTGGATGCGTCAAACACGCCTTACTGCAACATCCCCAACTGCAGCAACACTGATTAAAGTTCTGCAAGATATCAAGTGACTACCTTATGTTCCGACAGTGATCTGGTATGATACCATGGCAATAACATTTAAATGCCACGCAACCGCCACAAGTTTTTTCCCGAAACAACACCCTTAAATGATAGACATGCAAAGTCACTCTGCAGGTTTAATCAATCGTCCCTCTGAGATTTCCAAAACCTGTAAGAACCAAGGACCCTTCACTGACACCTCATCACTCACTGGCCATGTGGAGCTTTTCATCACCTTTTAATACACTCCATTTATTATCACCATTACCACTGCTGGGAAGATGTTGCCCAAATTAACTTGCGGCTCCAATGCCAGCACGTCACCAGTGCTGAATTATTTGGACAGTCGCAAAGCGTAACAGTTTTACAGGAAGGTTGCCACCTTCGGGGGGGAAAAAAGCACCAGAGAAGGGATGCCATAAAAAGATGGAAAGTCATATAGACTAATATATTCATGGTTTTTATGCTTTATGATGCCAAACTAGTGTTGTATGTTGAAACAAGTGCACTATTCAAGGCGATGAGGAAGGTGTTTTAACAATTCTCGAGGATCCAAGTCAATACAATTGTCCAGAGACTACACCTTAATAAAAACTTTCCCCTGAGCCAAAGTTGGTACAGAAGAATACTACAACGTGAGACAGGTGCGTCGGAGGGAGACAAGCAGGTCAAAAGTAGGTAAGTAGTACATTTCAAAAGTAGGTACGTAGTACGTTTCGGTACTGGACCATCTTCAGGGAAAATACCAAAACGTTGCCTACTATTAAACTTTATATATGTTTTGCAAGTTATTTTGACAGTGCGCGGGAGTTTCTTTGCTACCTGAGCCAAAGGTGCAATTTGTCAACGTCGTCTCAGAGATTTTCTAACACAAAGGCTTGTATCTGCACTCACAATATAGTATGTGGGTCTGCCCTCCAGGGACATGTGAAGTGCACATGTGAATAGGAGGTCAGTAAGCGCCGATCAGTGGTGGGATTTGTGAAACATAGAAATAATTACAAATTTAAAAAGGTGCCCTGTGGGTTTTTTTTTGTGTAAACAATGCGTTTACATTCAGTGTTACTCGCAAAAAAAACAAGGCGACACACGGCGAAATGTTGTAAGTTACCAAACATAACTCTTATTATGTGAGTATGTGTGTAGACCATTGTCACTATATCACAAAGTAAATTAATTAATTTAAACTGCTACTGTACACCATTTTCCGCAGATTTAAAAAAGTAAAAATAAAATGTAATCAAACTCAGAATGTGAACACATCTTCACAACAAGCAGAAAAACACTGCGAAATTCTGCAGATTTTCATTGTGGATCACCGCTGAAAATTGGAGGGATAAAAAAATATCTGCAGATTCCTTTTGGGCCTGCAGATCATGTACAATACATGCAACTAATGTTGGTGAAACCTGACGCTCAACTTTAAATCACGGTAGGACTCCTGCAGAGTCTATAAATCAGACTTCCATCCGGTGATCTTGTCTTTGCCACAACCAGCCAGCATCCACTTAGTCCGTTGCCTTTCCTTGGTTTAAGTCATTCATAGTTTCCTCTTTTCTCACGCAGCTCAGTTCAGAGAAATGGAAGAAAACCGGGATGATGCCACCGCTAGGCCTGGGAGGATGCAACCATAACAACATGATGGGAAAGTTGTGAACTCTCATCCAAGAGCAGTGTCATGTTGGGATTCTTGACTATTGTTCCCAGAGGAAGGAAGGAAGGAAGCAGGCAACCTTAGAGGGGCGTTGGTACTACAGCTGGCTCTTGCAAATGGAAAAGGTACAATGAGGATTATTACTTGACAATAATTGGTGCGGAGATGCCCTGGAGAGGACACTGCAATGTGGAGCCAAGTTTAAAAAACGTCCGGGCACCATTACAGCACGAAAAATGTGTCGGGAGGGTATGATACATACATTTTGATAAGTTTAATCTCTACATGGGGGGAGCGGTGGAGAGAGGAGGAGGGAGTGAACGTGATATATGTGCTGCGAGGGAGCACCGGTACACTTGGGAAAACTAATAACTGCAGTCTCGGGTGCTGTCCACCTACTTGTCGGCCCGCTCATCCGCAGCTGAGGGGATTAAGTTGGTGGGCAAAGCGACTGCTGTGACAACAGGAGGCAGAGGATTGGAGGTTCGTGTTTGTACTGAGCCGCACGTACGCAGTGGACAGCCAGCCAAATGTCTCCTCTCAAGGAAAACAGCAGAGCAGGCGCATGGTGGCATGTGGATTTTTATCAAACATGGTGTGTTTGTCTAAGACACCTTCAGCTGACAGTCATGACAAAGGTAGAGAAAATAAATCCCTCAAGGTGAGCGCGATGAGGTAATCTTATACAAATCTAGAAGTCAGATCACTTTTAAAAAGGAACATTTCATTGATTGGTGTTAAGCAGAAAACTAAATCCAACCGATTAATCAAATCTTAATGAACAGTGTTAATGCCCCGAGATGTCAGAAGGAGAGCTCAGGATCCAAACTGCAGCTTTGGGGCCCTATCTTGCACTGGGCGCAGCGCAAAGCCCGACGCAAGTGTCTTTGCTAGTTTAAGACCGCCGCAGTTGTCAATTTCCCGTCCAACGCCCGCGTCGTTTAAAGTGCTCATATTATGCTCATTTTCAGGTTGATTATTGTATTTAGAGGTTGTACCGGAATGTGATTTAATTTTACCATACATTTGTTGTATTGCACATTGCTGCAGCTCCTCTTTCCCCCCCGTGTGTTGAGCTCTCTGTTTTAGCTACAGAGTGAGGCACTTCTGTTCCATCTTTGTTGGGAGTCGCACATGCGCAGTAAGTACAGCTAGCTAGTCAGTTGCAGAGTATGAGGGCGTGCCACGCTAGCAGCTAGGCGAGCATTATAACGTGTTACAAAGTGACGCACGTTCGTCACGGAAGTAAAGGCTGGACTACAACAGAGCTGTTTGGAGCAGTTTGTGAACAGGGTTTTCTGTTGGAGATGGTAAGTCCCTTTGGGGTGGACTTTGGGCTTTTTTACTATGTAAACCTATAACATGCATAAAAACATATATAACACAATAAAGGAAAGGGGAAAAGCCAAAAAGCATAATATGAGCCCTTTAAATAGCAAATGCACCCATCTGTGCGCCCATGGGCGTGCTGGCCTTACAGGGAGGTGTGATCAGGTGCATTCTTGGCGTATTGCTATCTTGAGGCAGCGTGAAGTGATTGCGCCATTGATCAACAAAAACCTGGTCTAAAGTCAATAGCGCAGCATTTCATTGTTATTTTAACAGCACATTAGTAAAAGGTGCCAAGATTTGACACACTATGCTTGTTACACACACACACACACACACACAAAAAATGCAAAAGATTATTAATAAAATTACAATGTGAAATACTATTATATGATATGCTTGGGCGCTTTCACTTCACGCACAAGCAGATCAGTTTCTTGTGAAAATCTCTCCTCCCTGCTTAGCAAATCCGCCATCATAACAGCAATGCGCCAAGGTACAAACGCGCCTGGCTTTTAAAGAGAATGGGAGATGACCCTCTGATTGGTTTATTGCACATTACGCCCAAACCACACCTATGATTAATTAAGACACTAAGTACAACCCGTTGACTCCAACCTGTGGCCTTTTGCTGCATGTTATTCCCCCCTCTCTTCCCTTTCAGTCTTCAGCTGTCCTCTATAAATAAAGGCCTAAAATGCCCAAAAATAGGGCCTGCTAATTTGTTAATGTCAAGTGATTCAAATGATTTTCTTTCCTCTTTTAAGAGTAAATTAGTAACTAAACTAACTAAGTGTTGCTGCACTGACCTCTACTGGTCGAAAGGTAAAGGTCTGTTGAACCTGTTGGGCGTGGTCGGGTGGGGGCTGTTGTACTTGTGATCACACACAGCCTTGAGGTACCGTTGCACTATAGTGCACCATTTAAAGCTCTAATTGTTCTAGTTTTGGTTGCTGTAAAGCACTTTCTAGCATGTTTTAAGGGCTGGGGAGTAAACTCTGAGCTCTACATCATTTCTATAGGTGCAATAGCAGATCTTTAAAGTGTTTTGCCTAGAGACTTTATGACTCAACTTCATGAATGTACAGATTTAAGAGGAAAAGGAGAGATACTGGAGAACAAAAATGAAAGAACTAAGGTTTCTGGTGAGACGAGTCATTTGTGTTGCTAGCTAGCTACAGCTAACATCTGTATAGTCGACATACTGGCTCTTGGAGGCAAACAAAAATGGACTGCAAAACCAGTGCAGTGGTTAAATTGGTGCAAATACCACAATGGTCATGTTAACTGGTTCATTACCTGGCACCGTTTAAAAAGAAGAGTTTTTCCGTTCCCAGTTTTGGCAGTATTGATATATGTACAGTATATGCAGCCACGTCTGAACTAATGCAACCTTAACGATCATGTACTGCCAGTTCAAGAAAAAACAACCTGCAATTGACTACAGTACTAAGGATTTTTTTTAATTTTTAATTTAATTTATTGTTCTACATGATAGAACGGCACATAGCCAACGTGCTTAAGATATAGATGCCTGTGTTTAAGATCTAAATCTATGCATCATTAGAGACAGGGAAAACAAAAAAAATAATGGATGGCTGATCCTTTAATATGTCCAGAAATTCAACAAAAAAATAAGACAACCAAACTTGGCAGCATTGTGTGCTTCCCAAAGAAGAATAAAGTTTTCTCTTCTGGCTTGTTGGAAGCATTGTGGTACTGCTTTTTAAAAAGGAAGGATAGCAGGTGATGTGACTGGCTATGACTCATCTCAACCCTTCACACACCCGCTGATAACAGTAATAGATTATTTAATCCCAGTGTGCTGCGCCCCCTCACAAAAATAAAGAAAGTGTGCTGTCACAACATTAGTACACATCTGTTCACTAAAACAGAGCCCTCTATCTGAGTGATTGTTAGGTTTACACATCTCCAAGTGGAATAGTATTACTGTTTATTCATATTATTACATTTCATTTTGGCATTGTGAAGGCTCTGTCAGATTAGGGCAATTATTATTATTGTTACGAAGATGGTCAAGTTTACTTGCATGAGACCATTTGTGGTTAAAACATTGTAATGTCTATATACCATGAAGGCGAATGAGGAACAAGATGTGCATTTGCTTTTTTCTTATCTTTTTTAGGCTCTGTCAGATTAGTAAATTTGCAAAATCTAGGGCGCCTGGGTAGCTCACCTGGTAGAGCAGACGCCCATATGTAGAGGTTTGCTCCTCGACGCAGCGGCCGCAGGTTCGCCCCCGCCTTGCGACCCTTTGCTGCATGTCACTCCCCCTCTCTCTGCCCTTTCTTGTCTTCGGCTGTCCAACTGTATGTAAATAAAGGCCTAAAATGTCCCAAAAAATAATCTTTAAAATAAAAAAAAATAAAAAAAAATTCTGCCAAATCTGATGATTTTTTTAAATCCCCAAAGATGTGTTAAATAAATAAAAGTATAAATGTTTCATATTGTTAAAACCAATGGTTCTCCTGTATTTTGTAGTAGCTGTACCTGTACTTTGTATGTATTCATTTGTTTTTCTGTATTTAATATTTAATGTGTGTTTGTGGCAATAAAACCTTTTCTGATTCTGATGTAAACAGAAAAAAGTATTTCAAGCCTTTGTCATCACAATGCAGAGATAAGACTTTTATTTTCCCAAGGTGTGTTGCTATTTGGCAGAGTTAATACATTGAGGATATCTGCTGCTTTGGCAGGCATCAGAAGTTCATGTTTACATTTTACATAATGACAAACCTGCTTTCATGACATATCAAAGCTTGCAGTGAAACTCTTTATAGGCAAACAGAGCCAACAAGGGCACAGCCATCAAATTAAAATGCACTCCATTTACTTCAGTTTTCCACTCAAGTAGAACCATGAGGGCAGAGTATTCATTACCCTGAACAAATGGCCTTCAGATGAGTAATTAAAATGTTGAAAAGGAACAAAGAGTGTAGCAAAATAAAAGGATTATCAAAAAAAAAAAAAAAAATGAAAGAGGCCAGAGTGAAAAAAGTTGCCTCCCTGAAAAGGAAAATTTTCTTTTTGTACTAACTTTATCAGAGGTTTCAAGGACAACCAAGATTAATGATGGAAATGTGATATTTAATGACAAGAAATAGAAAGAGAGTGTTATAAAACAGATAAGACACTTTAGTAGATAGGCTAGAAGCAAGAGGGGGGTATATTTGGCGAGGTAGTTGTGATTATAGTGGGCAGAAAACTAAAATCACAAACCCACTAATCTAAACAGGAGTGCCCCCCCCCCCCCCCACACACACACACACCCACACACCCAACTGCAATCTAAGCAGTTCACAAAGGCAAAGACTTAGCTGCAGACAAGTCGCTACCATCACCATTGTACACTGTGCATTCTGCGGCTTTTCAGAACTACGTCTTCAAAAGCATACCAGTTAGAAAAGTAATCTATCTAGCAGCAATCTTTTCCGTCACCCCCCCCCCCTCCCCTTAGCAATCAGTAAGGACAGCTATCATATGGAACAGTTATTATCCACACTTATCAAATAGCAACGTGTAGAAACTACTTCCCTGTTTTGACCAAATGTTCGTGAGGGGATGTTAGTTGAGACAAACAGCCGAGGAGCCAGAGAGGTGTAATTCGTCTATGGCAGCCGAGCGATAGATCAGTAAATCATCGGAAACCAAGACTGGAAATATCTGTTGCATGGCCGCACATGTGAGAAAGGATGAAAAATATTTCCATGCCCCTTAAAATAGAACTCACAGCTATGGGCAAGTACAATGTTACTGAAATCCATAGAAGTTTTGTTTGGATGGATGGCAAACAGTAGGAGGAGAGGAGAGGAGAGGAGAGAATGATACAGGAGAAGACACAAGGGAAGGGGAGAGGAGAGCAGGAGAGCAAACAAGAATAGACGAGAGGAGATGGGGATGAAGGACAGGAAACAATGAGAGAGAAGAGGAGATGAGGACAAACGAGAGGAAACAAGAAGAAAGGAGAGGATATGAGGATAAAGGAGAGGAGAGAAAACAAGGAAAGAGGACAAGAGAAGAGAAAAGGATAAAGGCGAGGAGAAGAAACAAGGATATAGTAGCTAAGAATAGATGAGATGAGGATGAAGGAGAGGAAACAAGGAAAGAGGAGATCAGATTAGGATAAAGGAGAGGAGAGAAAACAAGGATAGAAGAGGAGAGAGGAGAATTTTGTTTTCAAAAATCCAAAGTAGACACTTGGAAAAGTTGAGACAGTCCTCTGCCACACTTTCCTTTTCTTTCTCTTGTTGCTCTACAAAACAGACTCTCTCTCTGTCATTCCAGGAAGCAGCTACCGTTACCCTTGTCCCACACCCTTCCTCGTCTTTAGTGTCTACACTTAATCCTCTCACTTGTCTAAACTTGACAGCCTTATCAGTTTGAGTATTATCACCCGCTTAAACCCTCACAATGACAACTAGTGTACATCATGGATCTAAAAGTATAATGGTAGCATGGGAAAAAAGTAAAAAAGAAAGGGGAAGAAAAGAAGGAGAAAAAAAAAAAAAGAAAGAAAGAAAAAAAATCAATGCTGGACTGCTGAGCGGACCATGCAGGCCGGCACCCCAGCTGTGAAAACCTCCAACCACATGAGAAAGAGTAAAAGATTCCTTAGAGTCCCGTTATTCCACTTATTGAATTTTTACAACCTGGTGGACTGCCAGGCACTTGGCTCCACCAACACGTTTCGTGCCAGAAGGGTGAGACAGACAGAAAGACAGAGAGCAAGACAGCTGGTTGAATCATCCCTCTCACCCACGGCGCTCTGCTTTCTTGACCTGTCTGCCTTTAGAGAGAGTGAGTGTGTGTGTGTGTGTGTGTGTGTGTGTGTGTGTGTGTGTGTGTGTGTGTGTCACCGTGGATAGACCTGTATAATGCGTAACCACATTCGGGACCCACACACAGCCTGGCCTGCATCGATCTGGTGTCAGAGACCTGTCTGTAGTCTTGTGGTTTTGAAGTTGGGTGGGGGGGATGAGAGCTCACACCTTCACAGAACAAAGGTACAAAGCTACAGTTTCACTATTGTAAAGTGGTGGGAATACAGCATTGTGATGACACAGTTGGGGCCAACAATGAATTCCAATCGAGTGGCTCACAATAGCTACTTGAATCATAGTTTAGTCTGCGTCTGAGAAAACAGCCCTGAACCTGAACTCTAACCCCCTAAAAGGCCCTGACACATTAAGGAGATCGTCGGCCGTCTGTCGCCCCATCTTCCGTTGTCCGCTGTCGTCTCGGCGGGGAGGGAAGCAGAGGGACCGTAGGCTCTGTGCTGCGGCTGGCTGATTCGGTTTGTTGTACGTATCGCAGCAACGGTTTATATATCCGGTTTCCTTTTTTAAATGCTGCCGTCTGCTGTCATGGCGAGTCATTTCTTCTCACGCAGGGGCAAAACGAGAAATTTAGGGGGAGCTCTAAAATATCCTCATTTTTGGTGGCCATTTTTTTCCCCATACTGTATTTTCCTGTAAATTTAGGTTCCCTTCAATAAATAATAGGCTAATAGTAAAGTGTCAAAGTGTCTAAAAACTACAATGCTGTCTATTACTGATGTGGCCAGCCATGTGTGGGCGCGCACCTTATGTACGAAATGTATGGATAGTATATTTTGCACGTAAGTGGGCTCATTTCTGTATGCATGTGCATGTGTACAGTACCCTCCCACCCCCTCACCCTCAGTCAGTATTAATCACTGTGTAACAGTTGAACAAAGACAGACTAAGGCTACATCCACACTACTGTGTTTCAATAAAGTAGGTCTTAATCTTAAATAGATTGAATAAAAGCTCATGCATTGATCCTCTGCTCTTAACTACCATGCACATGTAGGCGAATTCACCGCAGATAGTCAGTTTTCTTCCAGAAACGGGTCACGTGATGAGGGCGTGACAAATCAGGGACGGGCACGTTGTGATTTAAGACCCAATTTAGGAAGCGAACGTGTATATTGTTTCCAAAGGTTCTCCATTTCTGCCCGTCCAGACTGCAATACAACCGCTGAGATTTTAAACTAATACGGGGTCAGCAACATTTCCAGAGAGGGGGCCCGCAGGCGTTAACGTTGCAGAAGATGTGGGTTTTAAACGAAAATGAAATAGTGTGAATGTAGCTTAAGAATCTGTACTCTGGCACAGAAGTACTTTGAGCTAAATGATATAATGCTAATGTTTGGCAGGTATATTGTTTACCATGTTCAGTTTAGCTCGTTGACATGCTAACATTTGCTAATTTGCAGTAAACACAAAGTGTGACATCGACTGCATGTCTGTCCGTCCTGGAAGAGGATCCCTCCTCTGTGAATCGAGGGTCTAAAGATAAGAGGGTGGCGTAGGCTGTACAGATTGTCCCTGGAGGCAAATTTGTGATATTGGGTAATATGTCACATGTCAGGGGTCATCAGTTTACTCAATGATGGCGAAGGGGTCCTTCAAGGAAAATAGTAGGCCTTGGAGACCAAAATCATCCATGTCTGTCACTATATATGGGGTTTGCCACAGATGCCTCTGGTGAAGGAATCGTACCCGATTTATAGTTTGGTGTTTAGTTCAGCACTGTACGTTATCTTGCTGTGTAATGCTTTAATTATATACCCTTAAGTCTTTACATTCCTTCATTCACTTTGTGAGAGAGAGCGAGAGAGAGAGAGCAGCAACTGCACCTTACAGACTAAGGTAATAGATCACAATACATGTCCACGGTTACTGAAAAGTAGATCACTGAGCCTTTCTTGCTTAAGCATTAAGTACAGTTGTCAACAAAGAAGGATTTGCTACAGAACAGGCAGTTGAAGGATCTTGTAAGAGCACAAAAACACGGGGAACAGGCAACAACCACGCAAAAGTACAAGCAACAGAAAAGCCACACTATAATCTGCCCCATTCAAAGGACATATGCTAGAAAAACACACTACATATATGTGATGTACTTTGTTTTCCCCACAACACAAGGAACACAATGAAGAACAGAAACCCTTAAGTTCACCATTTCAGAAAGTAAGATTGGTTTGTAGTTTGTTTGGCTACAGGTCAGAATTAAGTAAGCAATTCACTTTAAGCTCTGCTAATGCAATTGTTGTTTTTCATATTTTAATATTTTATCGTCTAAACGATTAGGGGGGGAGACTAGAGCTGAACAGGGTAAACATTTTAACTTTCCCAGTTGAAAAGTTGATACTTTTTGTATAATAAGTTTTCTGAAATGTTATGTTTGAATATACAAACAACCTTATCTTGTTAAGTGTGCTTATTTGCATACATTTCCAGAGCAGAACTCGAAAACATTGGATGGAGCCAGTTCAAAATTCTTGTTGCTTCATTTTGTTGTCATATTAGAGTCAAGGGTTTTTACAACGGGGATTTTGCAATCTCTTTTTTATCACTCCATAAATCAGACAATACTGCCAACAGCCATAAAAAAATTGCATGTTTTTAAGAATGAGTGTTGTATGAATCAGGCTCTGAATGATATACAGCATGAACAAACCCCTCTGTAAAAACCTTCAGAATATAGATAGGAATGAAAGTGCAAAGTCTGGTGGAAGTTACGTGACTGAAGTGGAGATTTCTGGGTCAAAATATGAGAAGATTTTGAGAAAATGACCTTTAAAAGTTATGTACTGTAAGACTGAAGATAAGACACTGCAGGTGAATAGGGTAAACTAATAGATATCACCATGAAACTTCCCCAGTTGATTACTTAGAGTAGGAAACATTATTTTTTGTTTTGCAAGTTTTTTTAAATTGTCTGTTTAAATATGCAAATTAGGCACTGTCTAATACCAACTTTTAGTTAATTTAGGAGAAATCTACAGACGCAAATAGACAAAGTGTAGTAAAATAAACACCTGAATGTGTATTTTGGATGTTTTCTTTCCACTAGTCTAAAAGAGGATGTGTTATTGAAGCAAAATAGCCCAACATCTCAAATATGACCAGTGCATGAAAAAACTATGTTTTGCCTGTAGTGTCTCCCCTTCATTTAAAAGAAAGTCAGCAGATTCTAAGGTTGCACCTGAATCTGAATTTGCCAAGTTGACTTTGAGTCACCAGCGCTGGTGGGACGCTGATGTTTCTCTTCAACCTACAATGTATTATTCACGGCCTCCACCCAGTTACAGAACAGTTCAGCTCACCTGCACAGCAGCCACCCCACTTTAAACTCCTATGAGTCGGTTTTACCTGCAACACGTCACCGTGCATCCAGCTCATAGTTCCGTTATAACATTCCTAGCGCACCACGAAGCGCCTCTCCTGCCGGGCTACTTAAGAGTCACACTGGACGCCAGTAGAGGTTGTGTCAACACTTGGTTCAAAAGTAATTTAGCGGATTTTCGGAGCGGCAAACGGGTCATGCTCCCCTGCATTTAAATGACCCTTCTTCAGTTTGGTTTGTAGTTAGGTAATTCTGAGACAAGATTCAGTTCGTAAACGTTTATAGCCTGCCATGCTATTATCCTGGGTTGCTCTGTGTACAACCACTCAGCTTTAAAAAATAAATAAAATAAAAATATGTTCAACATGAGATTAAACTCTGGGGTTTCTGAAAGAAATTAATCAAATTATTGAGGTTTATGTGGCAGCCCTAACAGATTATTGATGATTAAAATAATTGTTACTTGCAGTCCTACTTGGAACTGACTCTAGCCTTCAGCCAGCCACATGGGCAATTGAAAACCAGCATTGCCAGACCTTTCTCCACAGCGCTGCAGAGGAAGGTCTGGCTAGTCCACACAGCATTTCGGGATGGGGGAAAATAATGTGCTCTGGTTTACTGGCATTTCTTTAAACCAATCACAACCGTCTTGGGCGGCGCTAAGCACCTGACGGAGCCGCGGTGCCGCTGCAAAATAGCCTCGGGAAGGAACTTGTTTTGGTGGAACATGTGCACGTTCAAAAGTTGTTTTAGTCGTGCAACAGAAAACTCAGATTGGACAGATAGTCTAGCTAGCTGTCTGGATTTACCCTGCAGAGATCTGAGGAGCAGTTAACCATAGTCCTCAGAAATCCATCGGAGTTTAGAACGCCAACACAAAGAGAGAGGAAGGTAACGGAAATCCGGCCGAAATGAGGGACATCCAGCGGAATTTCAGGCCGCACCTGAACAATCCCAGGAATAAAACGTCCCCGATATAGACTACCAGTATGGTAATGAAGCTGCTTAGTGGTGTGAACAACATGGTCACAAACTTGCCATCTTTGTGCTAAGCTAAGCTACACATTGCACAGAACAGTGATCTCTGTTCTCATGTCCCCGAAAATGTCAGCGTATTCTTTTTCTGCTTCTTCTACTTCTTACCGTGCCGCTAACCCTGACGTCATAAAGCCGCCCCCAGTCATCTTCATGGCTGTCCACCATCATCATACTGTCATCTTCCTCCAGGAACCACTCAGCCTGCAGGTCAACCTTCACCTCTTCCCCCATGGAGTGCATCCCTACGGCGGGAAACAGCCCCTCTGCCGATGCGGGAACCTCTACTGAACCAACCTGCACAGGAGAAGGATGCAAGGAAACAATGGGTGAAGAAACAAGAGACAACAATATACACACAGACAGTTCTGCTAGTGCATGTTTGAAATAAAGCATTACAGAATGTCAGTGTTTAAAAACCGCCTACCTCCTTGCCATTTTTGGTAAAAAAGACTGTTGTAAGACCTGCTTCAATATTTTCTGAGTGTATTCCGCAGCCAATGCGGTCATTACGCGCACACTTTGGCCCAAACTGCTGTCCCACAGGGTTGCCATTGTATAACCTAGGAAGAGTGAAGAGATAGAAATCTTAATAACATAAAAGCTAGCTAGTGACTGCAAAAAAATAACCGTTCCAAATGATTTGCTTGTGAAGTGACAGAGTGATCTCTTCATAGACTGCAATAACGGTCATTGGTAAGCTTCCTTCTTGTGTTCTCTCCTGCAAGTTTACGATACCAGTAGAGTAACATGTCATAGTCATTTATAGAGCAAAAATGCAAAACAGTCACTGGTTCAATTATGAGGATTTGTTGCTTTCTTTGGATTCTTTGGTTTTGGACTATTGGTCAAAAAACAAAAGAGAAATTGCAATCTGCATTTTTCAATATTTTCTACTTTATTTCTTTTCTACTACTATAAATCTTAAACTAAATTATTAATAGGCGTGCAAAGTTCAGAGCCATTATGACATATATTCAATTTCTGTGACCAGCAACTTTTATGGCAGAGAAAAATGCAAATAAAAACTAGAACTGCAAGCAGTTATGACGGGGCCCAAGCCACCCACGCCAGTCGCCCCCAGCACCCCGTGGAGCACGCGAAAGCGGAACCTGAAGCCTGGCAGCGGGGAGGCAAACATCGGTAAATATCGAGACGTGTGAGCCCGAGGTCTGCGGTACATCGCCGTTGCAAATGTACAGAGCACCGTAGCGGGATGTTGAACAAGGATCAGTTATTTGCTGATAACATTTAATTTGGCCGAGATATGATATATGATATGTGTGTGGTAGCTAGCTAGGAAAATTTGTTTGGTTGTCAAATGCGCATACTTTAACGTAGCAAAGTTCCTTGAGTAACTTTTGGTCAGGTCCATCTGGAGATGCTACGTACCAGGTTTCGTGCTGATCCGTCGCATGGCCTAGGACGAGTTCGAAAAAGTTGGTTTTGCGCATTGCGAAAAATATTTTAAGCAGAAATGGGCGTAGCCTATATCATGTGTTTCAGCTTGATTCAAGTGCCGTGAGTATAAACTTTTTGTACTTGTAGCGCCCCCTAGTGACCAATTTTCGTAAAACGCGTGGGTGTCCTCCAGAGGGTCATGGCAAACAAGAATCTAAAGTGTGGCGTTGATGGCATTTATTTTGGCCGAGATATGGCAAAGTTGGTGTTTTCATAGTTAGCTACACAAACTTGTTTGTGCGTAATATGCGCAATTTTTATCCTATCAAAATTATTTGTATTAACTTTTTGTCAGGTCGGTCTGGAGATGCTACGGTTTAAGTTTCGTGCCTATCGGTCGCACGGTCTAGGAGGAGATCGAAAAAGTAGGTTTTTGATAAATTGCGATTTTTCGCGCATAAAAGTCTAGGCGGAAATGGGCGTGGCCTATATCACGTGATTCAGTTGGATCCAGGGAACGCGTGGATGTATGGTTTTTGAATGTCCGGTGTACTGTGTGGGAGTTATATTGCCAAATGCGTTTTTTCCTGCTATAGCGTCACCTAGTGGTGGAAGTGGGTCAATTGTTGCGCCTGAGGTCCTTGCGGAGTTTCGGACCAGTCCTGAATGGCAACCCCCCCCACCCTGTACGGTTTAGGCTGTAGTCGGAGTTTTAGGCGGAGAAGAATAATAATCCTTAGAAAAACAATAGGGTTCCACAGCCCTGCTGTGCGAACGGCGTAGCTCTTGCTACCGCCGGTTCTTGCAGACTTGGACCCCTAAAAAAAGGAAGGGCTGAGGAGAATGATATAGGGATGATGTAGTTATATGTGGATGCAGCACCAACAGGCCACAATCCATTTTCTCAAACCATGCAAGAAACCAATGCTGTACTGTAGTGAATATCTGACTGTGGTTTGACTTACTTGCCGTTGTCAGCGTGGTAAGCTACAGAATATGGCAGCCAGCCAGGCTGGTGGTCCAGCCTGTAGAATTTAGGCACCAGGCCCACAGCAATGGTCCCCCTCACCCCTGTGTCCACTATTGTCACCTACACACACACACACACACACACACACACACACACACACACACACACACACAGTAACTGCATCTGTGGCACGACTGCCGCGCTTGGAGGAGGCCTTTATAGATCGTATGTGGGTTAAATTAAAAAGGTATTTCTAAAAGAAAAACAGCATGAATTTACAGCAGAGAGCAGAAATCAAAACACATCTTATATTGTTGAAACTTCACCCTCAATGAAAAACCAGACTTGGGAAAAGTCTAGCCGCCTAGTAAATCTCTGCCTTTCGTAGCCCTCATTCTGTCTGCCCAGAGTCTGACTCCCTGTGCGGATGTTAAGCTGTCCAGAGTAGGGATGTGCCGGTGTACCGGTTTTACTGCATACCGCCAGCTATTTCAATTGCCGTCATTACTGTGATTAACACAGTTTTCAGAGGGCACCGTGAACACAGCACTATACTACGGTTTCGCAGTCTCTCTCTATTATGTTCTAAAGTTCTGCCTTTTAAACTGTTAACACCCAGCAGGAAACACTTAACTACAATGCACTTGCACTCTAGAAAGTCTTATAGACAGGTGGGTTAGATCATAAACCCCAAAATACCGGCAACAAAACACTACCTTATACTGAAATAAGGAATTTTTTTGTGGTTTTTTCACAACTATTTACACCCAAAAGAAATCAGAACATGTACAAAAACTTAAATGGCTGCACACATTCTAAGAGACACAGCCACTGCGCTGTATTTAAAGTAAATTTCAGTCAGCTGTCTCTGGTGTTTTAGTATATTTGATGTCTAACAAAGCTGAAAAATACAGCTCACTGTTCAGTTTGTTAGGTTTAATTAAATCCAAGACCATCATGGGGTGGGTGCAATTCCAGCAAAGTTTGACGATTATCATGATAATACCGTTTACTGTGATATTTCTGGCCACAATAATTGTAGCATGAACATTTTATACCCACACCTCCCTCTTCCAGAGCCCCGGTGGCTTCAGGGGAAAACCTCCACAACCACCTCCACCCCTCTGACATGACGCCAGCCTGCTAGTTCAGTCCAATCGGAGCAAAATGACACACTCTACCAAGCAGAATTAGGTGAAAGGTAATGCAGGCAAACACAGGAGAATAATGAGTCTGCATTTGTTCCCATCCTTTGTCATTGTCAGTGACTTTTCCTGGTTATTTCTCTCTCTCGTCTAAATATTCTGCCTTTGTATCATTCCTCGCATGTCTTTCTCCCCTTCCCCACTTTATCTGCCTCCCTCATTCTCTACCTCCGTCTTCAGCCCAGACCCCCAAAGTCGCTGGCCCTGCATGACAGCTCATGTGATGTGATACCAAACTTCTTGGTTTTCTCCGACAAAAAATTCCAGGACCGATTCCTTTTCAGTCTTGCACTTAAAGGATAATACTCCTATACCCCTGCTTGGTGAAATAACTAAATTCTTAGCAGGTCATCACTTCCACATGTCAACTGTTAAAATACTATTTGGGTCTGTATGATTGAAAAAAGCTAAAATACATGTGAGATGGAAAAAAAAAAAGAAAAGAGCAGGAATGTGCTCACTGATGAGCCGTTTAGTTATGTTGATATGAATTTCTGTTCGAATAAATCTATTAAAACAAGTGGAATGTTCAGCTCGACTTGAGGAAGACAGATGATGAAAACTGGAGAAAGTGCAGCAGCGGTGACAGAGGTGAAATGGATTCCTTGCGAAAGCAGAACGAGGAGACACACGAGGACAGCAGTGACGCATACGTCGACAGAAGCCTGACCTTTATCAGAATAGTCGCTCCCAAATTTTTGAGAGATCTGGGAAACTGACAGCCTATGCGTCACACAGTGGAGAACAATGTAGCATAAAACTCTGGGTAATGACCACACTAAAATCCACTCGTTTAAATGTCAGAGAGATCTATCAGGCTGCAAATGTGATTTTTATTTGAATATAAACGTTGTTATCGTTAAGATGTTCTTGCTAGGGAGGAAGAGGGAGTGATCCTGAGGTCAGATGAGAGTTTGAAATCACATTTAATAGAAATGTCACATCTGGCACAAATCTGGGACACCACAAATAACGTCAAATCACATTGTCGGCCTGATCAAAATCTCACTGGAGCAGATGTCTAAAGTGGGGCTTCTCTTCAAAAACTGAAAGAAGTCTGAAAAGAATAGTGGAAGAAGAAAATAATTTACACTGATGCTGCATGGTCCTGTCTGGCTCTATTTGCAGCTCAGCAGAATGACGCAGGTTCACAGTATAATGTATAGCCCCAAAGCCAAAAAACTGCCTCACCTGCCCTCTCATAACCACACGTCACAAGGCCTGCTCTGACGTGCACCATCAACAAACAAGCTGGCTCATAAATTACACACTGCAACCCTCTGCACCCAATTCATGACTGAACTCTTGCAACTTTCCTGTGCTAAATAACCAAAATACCTTTCTCCTGTATGTATAAGAACTATTAGAATGGCCTGAAACAGAAATAAATGGCAAATAAATGTCCAATAGTTTCTCCTGCTGCCAGTCTGCCTGCCTGTCTGCTGAAAACACTGTGTGTTAGACTAATCTTTGTGCTCAAAGATACCGCCTAACCCACACCCTATCCCTCATTCCGCTGCAGCTCGGACATTCTTGAGGTAGTGGTTTTGCACTGGTGAACTGGGACTGTAGGGGGGCGCTTAGGATTTAATATGAAGTTAAGAAAATTGTCAGCAATGGGATTCCAGGGGATAAAATTGCTGGCTGGATGGTAAAGCAATATTGGGCACACACAGGGGTGATGGTATGTGGTAAACGTATCATATTGTGAATAATCCCCCACCCCAACATTTCAAAATGAACGATTGTGCAAAGGACAAACAGTCTTCTTATTTTTGAACGATTACCATATATCCAAACAAAGTAGACGCACAAAAAGCAACACAGTTAGAGAACAGCAGTTGAACTAAGCCAACGGTCAGGTCTTGCAACTCAATCAGAACTCAGTTACAATAACAATGTCAGACGCTGATTTACAGCATCACCATCAATGAGCCTTACCTCAAAGTAGCAATTTCCCTTCGATAAAGGGTGGCCTGCCACATAGCAACCCACCTCTTCGGAGTTCCCTTGGTAACTAAAGAGAAGAAATTACAGGTTAACAATGGGTGACTTTGAATAGGTGCTGCATGCACAATCAGAAACATCTTGAAGAACGGCCTCATCTTTTCATCAAAAGACTGTCGAGACACTATCAATATAATCATCAGATGCACCAGACATGTGCAACAGAAATGAGACTAAAATATGTACCCATTATAAACAATTACATAGAACCTCTCATTAGCTGGATGATTAGAGAAATATATATCAAATGACATGCACATGATTACTGGCTGTTACAGTTTTATAAGATATGATGTCCATCAGCTTTATATAAGAAAAGAAGGGATGGTTTAGCCTGACGTCGTCATACTCAGATTCTAGTCAGACTATGAGTCTGATACTGCTCCATTGGGCTGCGATTATGGGGCGTGTTTCAACCGAACCAGGAAAGAAAATGCCTCTGCACTCAATTGGATAGACCCCCCCCATCTTCTTAGCGACCATCGGGGCCAGCTGATAAATTAAAACTTTTGCCGAATCCCGTAGGAAGGACGGCAAAAACGTCTTTCCGATCGACAAATGCCTTTATCGCGGTTCTCTGTTCCTCTTCTAAAATGAATGCGCTGTCGATATCTTCTATAACAGACGCGATGGCAGAAGCTACACATCTTAATTCTCCGGCGGCAGCCATCTTTGTTGTAAACAAATTCAACCCAAGCGCTCTTCGTGACGTGACGTGGTTGATTACGTTACTGTTGATCATCTGTCCATCATCGTATAAAACCCGCCCTGACAATTTGATTGGTCCGAACGGCTCTGGTTTGAGCATAGTTGCTCCACAACGGCTCAAGTCCAGACCCAACTTCCAGAACTCAAATGTTGTGGGCGGGGCCAAGTTCGGCTGGCATCCAGGCTAGGGATATTTTGTTGAGGAAGAGAGAACTGGAGACGTATAAGGACAAATCGGTATTAAGCAGCTGAATTAAATAAGGAGGTGGCAGTAGCTCAGTCTGTGGGGACTTGGCTTGGGAACCGGAGGGTTGCTGGTTCAAGTCCCTGTACGGACCAATTACAGAGTGTGGACTGGTAGCTGGAGAGGCGCCAGTTTACCTCCTGGGCACTGCTGAGGTACCCTTGAGCAAGGTCCCACAACTGCTCAGGGCACCTGTTCATTGGCTTAGCAACATGCTAAACCTTTAGGATGTTCTTTACAGCAATAGCTTCTGAGGCCTTTTCTTTCTTAAAGCTCCACTGTGTAATTTTTTGAGTTGATTCTTAGCAAAAAAAAAAAAACTTTGTTCTTTCACAAATATGTGATCATTCGTGTGTAATTACTTCCACCAACTAATCAAAGTATTCGCGTAAGCGTAGAATCTGCCATTCAGAATCATTCAGAATACATACGGGCGAGTCGCTCGAGTGACGGCCGCCCTGTTGCGCCTCCATCTTTAAAATACATTAGCCAAAGAGGGACATACCTCCGCCTTTCGCCCTTTTACACTCAGTGGCACCGTGACGAATGCCAGGGAGGGGGAGAAGATTACTCGCGACTGCCGGCAGATTTGAAAGCCTATTCTCGAGGACATGTAACGGAGTCGCCAAGGAAGTTAAAAAGAGAATTAAAAACGACAAAGCGACAGGCAAAGCAACAAGACCAAAGTTAATATTGGAGTGGCTTTTCCAAGATGGAAAGAGCTCATAAGGAGCAAGGATTTTAAAAAGGGACACAGAAGCCTATTTGTGTAAATTCGAAGTTTTATAGTTTCTTGGCTAACTATAGCATGGTTGTGCATAACGCTAGAACGACGTCTAGGATACTTTTCCTCGCGTCAATGATGAAAAAGGATTGTCTACCTTGTAACATAAATGTAATCATATGTGTCGTGATTTCCCTGGCAGACAACTCACGTCATGTGCAGTTGTAACACAGACTAGCTACAGCTAGAACAGCTGCATGTAAACAATGGAGATACTAAGAGCTAATTACGGTTTCATTGACATTGTTCATACTGCTCAGAGAAATATATTAAAAACACAAACCTCCGTTGCTTCTCTCCTACGCTGTAAACATTGCTTTACACTATTAATCTCGTACAGTACACAGAATAACGATAGCACGGATACTTTACTAACATTAGCTTGCATATGTTTGGGAACCTGATAGCTGATGTTAGCAATGAAATGGTACCAAAATAACGTAAAACTATTATTACACTGGCAGGAACACTCTTGGAATAATACGGCCACCGTAGGAGTTAAAACACGCTCGGAATGGGAGGGGCTAGAAAGTAATATTCAGTTGGTTGTCATATACCATTTCACCGCTAGATGGGAGAAAATCTTACACAATGTAGCTTTAAATGAAAAGAAACACATAGCCCATAAGAATGATTATAAAATAGTAATTTCTGACCCAATATCTTGCTAGGCAAAACATACACAACAGAGGAAAAATGTTGAAATGCGTAATAAACACACACGTTTTGACGCTCATTATAAAAAGGGCGTCAATGACTTGGCACATGGGAAACCAACACAGAGAAACAAACACAATATAACACAGAAGCATCTTTCTATATAAACCCAATCCAACAAAGCCACATAATCACATAATTTCGAGAACAGGCTGACCTGAGTGTGTCTCCATCCTTCTGTAACCTCATGTATCGTTCCTGTGCAGGGCGCCCATCCCCAATATCTCTGATTCGACGCCTCAGATTCAGGAGGCATCTGTGGTGTAGTACGTTGAGGTCATCCATCTGAATTAAGAACATGGGACAGTGAAAAGAAATTGGCACTTGACCACACGTTCAGCAGGTTGTGCAATGTTTTCTGCCATGGTTGTTTGTTGCCTGATGAAGAAAAATCACAGCTAGGAGGAAACTGAATTACAGTGCCAAGACTATGGGTTTCCCCGAGTGCAAAAGTTGCCCCCACCGGGCCAAAGCCACTGGGAATTAGTGTTTAATATATTTATACAGTTACAGTGGGGCGGCTCGGTTGGAAACTTAGATATAGTTTTTTTATTTTTTTTTTCTTAAACTACAGAACAGTGTGTGGGGAGGGGGGGGGGGGGCTATAAGTTATATATAGCCATGTTTTTAATATCTTCAGTTAGCTTTTAGCACTGACTTAATGTAGTGTTTTTAAAAAAAAGACACTTGCCACCGGGCTATACAACTTTTCTGGGATAAAACACTGCAACTACCCAGCTCCTCTAAACCATGTACCACTGATTCTTCTATACAATAGTTGTTAAGTTTGTTTCTGATAAGTACTCTCATACATTTCTTGTATGAAAATCAAGATGAAGCCCCGATGAGGGCACAGAGGCAAGTTCAACATATCATCATGGAGGTACTAGCTTCAACTAGGCTTCAACTAACAATGATGTTCTCAATTAAGGGATTCATTGTTTGGTCTATAAAATGCTTACTTTGTGCACCAAACTGTTCAAAATCCAATTATATCGGGGAGGGGCGGCGCAAGATATGGAGTGAGACAGCGTTTGTGAGCGCTCCTGCAGGGCCGCTAATAATTTGATGTTTCAACGGTATCCAAACTACGAAATACTACTTAAATCATATACCCCTGTCATCAACAACCATCAGCGTTTGATATCAGTTTTTTTCGCTGCTGTAAATGGCGGCAAAGCTCCGAAAAACATAAGTTTTCCGCTTCCTCCAGTACAAGGCCCGAGGCCTCGCCACCAGGTGTTCAAGGTAACCCCGACCGACCTGCTGCGCAAACAAAACCAGGAGCTACAAGCATGGATCTGGACGTGATAAAGTCGGACATCCTCTCTTCTCTGAGATTGGATATATCAACAGCGATAAGGCAGGAACTGAAAAACACGTTAGCTGACGATTTTGACACACTAAAATGTGAACTACAAGCGGTAAAATCTGAAATTGTAAACACCACCACTGCCATCCGGTCCGAAATTGAGCAAATGAGAGGAAATATCAGAGACATTGAGGTGGGGGCTCTCAACATGGTCGGATGAAGTTGTTTCCCTTCAAACCACGGTGAGCACTCTTAAACGTGAAGCGGAAGACCATACCTGAGACTGTATGGAGATTTTAAGAAGAGCTCGAGATCACGCCCCGCTGAGTTACAACGGAAATTCGGCGGCCATCTACCCGGATTATACAGCGAGTGTAGCCAGAGCAAGAGCGGCCTTCACGGATGTCCGAAAACTACTCAGAGGACGACAAGGAGTCCGTTATGGTCTGCTTTTTCCAGCCAGATTCCGAGTCACACACAACGGAGAGGAGAAGGAATTTCGGGATGCGGCTGACGCGATGGACTATGTGAAAAGGAGAATAATCCCAGGGACAGAGTCTGAGACCTGATAAGGTCTCCCACCATCTCTAACCTGGTGGGAAAAGAACATCGTTGATAAGTATCTGAGCCTTTATATAAAGTAAGACCTACTCCATTTCTGAAATACTGACTCTCCGTTTTCGTATCCATACACAGTTATGATTAATCTGTCATGTAGGAAAGGTAGCGCGATCGTAGCGACACATTGAGAATATAACTACAGTATGTGTATGTGCACGTGTTTGTGTGTGCGTCGCGGTTACAGGTGCGCACGGTTGATCAAAGTGTCGAAATGAGTACATTTTATTTACAGTAATCTGATTATTTGGCTCCCAATTAGGATGACCTGGTTTATTTAACAGTTTTACTTTACTTTTTTTGTAGGCCCACAATGTCCTCAGTTGATCAATCTGATCCTATATCCTGTGTGTCTTTTTAGTTTAGATACTTTGAACATGCCTATCCCCTATATGCAGGAAACAGTTAGGGATTTATGTAATTTGTGGTGCCGTTGTTATACCTTGCCTTTATTTTACAGTGTGGTTCTGTAGGAGCCGGTGTAGTGAACATATGACAACCCCTGTCCATATCTGGATCTATAAGCACAGGCAATTACTAATACACACTATAGCCTAATAGATATCTAGCATAGAGAACAGTTTACATAGCTGCTTGTTCGCCTTGTGCAGCTTGGGACTAGGTCCCAAAGAACTAACTTGACACTCATGTTCTTGAGTCCAAGAGAGTTCCCCGCTCTGTTTGTTTTGGTCCCAGTGCTCCCCTTGGGATCTTTGTCCGTTAAGAAAAACGGTGAGAGAAGTAGTTCGTTCCTGAATACAGACTCAACAATATCCTAATGCCTAGTATTGCTATTATGGCTTTGTCTCACAGCTGCTGGTTATTTAATTATTCCTTCATTATTAATTATTCATTCATTTTTTTTAATTGTTATTCTCATTTTCAATTTGTATTCCTTCCTCCGCCCCCTCCCTCACTCCTATTACAACCACTCAGACCTGCCTTCTCTCCAGACCTCCTCATGCATTTAAGTAATTCCCCTTAATTTATATATTTTGAATGGGGTAAAAAAACTAAAATCCTACGTCAGCTGAAGCAATTTCAGTGTCAGATAGCGTTTCTACAAGAAACACATTTATCTGACGTGGAGCACGAAAAATTAAAGAAATCATGGGCTGATAAAGTGTACTTCTCATCTCATCCATCGGGGAGAAAGAAAGGTGTATCCATTTTGATCCATAAACAAGTCAACTTTAGTTTGGCCACAATCCATAAAGGATACAGAGGGGAGATTTATTTTGTTAAATGGTTCCATTTTATGGATGTATATGCTCCAAAAGAGGACAACCCAGATTTCATTATAAAAGTCTTCAACTTGATAACACAGCATAGCTCTGGGACCTTGCTAATGGGTGGAGATTTCAATTGTGTTATTTCACAATGTACAGATAAACAGCCAGTCTCCACTACTATGCCCTCTCAAATGAGTAAAACATTAAAATAGCAATCTACAGAACTGGGACTCGTCGATGCATGGAGAAGCAAATACCCCAATTATAGAGACTTTACATTTTATTCGCATAGGCATGCATCCTATTCCAGAATCGATTATTTTTTTTACCCCCAAGGCTGAACTATACAGAATAGCTGAGTTGACGATTTTACCAATGACTATTTCTGACCATTCACCTATTGAACTCTCATGGAACATAGGACATAAGTCAACACCTAGACAATGGAGGTTAAATGCATCTCTCCTTAATGACAAAGAGTTCATCAACCTCATCACAACAGAATTTAAATTATATTTGGACACCAACACCTCCCCAGCAATATCACCACTTATATTATGGGACTGTGCAAAAGCCTACCTCAGGGGTCGTATTATCTCTTTTGCAAGTGCCAGAAAGAAAAAGAGGGATGCTAGACAACAGGAACTAGAACAAACAATTATAAAATTGGAACAACAACATAAGCAGAGCTAAAATCCTACTCTCTTAACTGATCTTAGAGACGCACAAAGGGAATATAATAATCTGGTCACTGGGAAAATAGAAGGCAATTTAAGGTTCACCAATCAGAAGTATTATGAGCATGGTAATAGAGCTAGCCGACTATTAGCATTCAGATTGAGAAAGCAGCGGTCGTCAAACATAGTACAGAAGCTAAAAAGTAATAACTCACCTAATCCTATTACAAAACCGGATGAAATAGCTGAACGTTTTGCTGGATTCTATAAATCATTGTATGAAAATACTGACACCTTCTCTGATGTTAACACCCTAACGTCCTTTTTTGGAAAATATTAAATTAACTGAATTATCCGAGACAATGGCAAAAGACATAGATGAACCCACTGAGGAGTGGGAGATTAAAGAGACAATCGCATCCCTGAAAAATAATAAAAGTACAGAACCCGATGGCTACATTAATGAATTTTCTAAAAGGTTTTAAAGAAATATTGTCCCCCCTTCTACTAAAAGCATATCACCATGCTCTACAATCTGGCACACTGGCACCATCTTGGAGAGAAGCAACTGTTGTAGTAATACCCAAAGAAGGTAAAGACCCTACTGAATGCCAATCATACAGGCCCATCTCTCTATTGAACGGCGATATATGTATTTTAACGGCAAGTGTCTTGGCAGTACACTCCAAACCCTTAAACGGTTCAGACTTCATACAATGGATACAGATACTCTATTCACGTCCACTGGCTTCAGTCAAAGTTAATGGTCATATATCGGCAAGTTTTGCATTAGAGCGGGGTTGTAGACAAGGATGTCCTCTTTTACCCTTGTTGTTTGCTATCAGTATTGAACCCCTAGCCCAGCTCATCCGAGATGATTGTCTCTATTAATGGTGAAGAACATACATTTTCATTGTACGCTGACGATGTAATGATGTTCTTAACGGAACCTGCAACAACAATACCGCGTTTAAAAGATCTTCTCCAGTACAGATATTATTCGGGATATAAGAAAAGTTAATATGGATGAGACTGAAGCTATGGATGTTAATGGCCAAATTCCAATATCGGTTAAACTTAACAGTGGGTTTAAATGGACTAGGGATGGTTTCAAATACTTGGGTATTTTTATCCCCCCCCCCATCTACAGAAAAACTTTATGAAGCTAATTATAAGAAAATAATCAAACACATCAGTGAGGATCTAGAGAGACGGTCGACACTTTCTCTATCTCTAATAGAGAGTAGAGCTGAGTAGAGAGTATACGGATGAACGTTTTGCCCAGGTTGTTGTATCTTTTCCAGATGCTGCCCATAGAAATGATAAGAATTTGATAAATTAAACAAAATGGTTTCAAAATGTATTTGGCAAGGAAAACGACCAAGAGTAAGATTAAAAACATTGCAGTTAGCTAAACCAAATGGGGGTGTGGGACTTCCAAACTTTAGATATTACTTCTGGGCCGCACAACTGAGACCCCTAATTTCTTGGATTAAGGATTTGTCATATACACAATGGCTTGATATTGAAAAGAGCCTCAGCCCAATACCCCTCAAAGTACTGCCCTCTTTAGATGTTAGTCTTAAAAATACCCAAATGGGGCAGTGGACTAGAGTAACCCTAAAAATCTTTGAAAGCAAATCTCATCTGCGGGCAGTTTAGGTTACTTGGAAGTTTTTGTACCAGCACATATGGATGCAGGCTTCAAAAAGTGGTCTGAATATGGACTGTGTTATATGTATCAACTCATTCATAATGGAGAGCTTAAGTCATTCGAACAATTAAGACAGGAGTTCACCCTTCCAAGGACTGACTTTTTTAGATATTTACAACGGAGGCATTTTCTTACAACACATAAAGAATGGGAAAAAGTGAAAAATCCGAGTCTAATCGAAGAATTATTTTTTTTAATTACAAGCTGGAAATGAGGTTGGAAGGGTGCTCTCTAAGTTATATTCAACTTTTTTGTTAATGAACCCAAACAACACTATACAAACAAAAGAGAAATGGGAGGTTGAAATGAATGCAGATATCTCATTAGATACCTGGACAGAGATTTGCAGGGAGGCACATCAGATGACGAACGCAAATATCTGGAGGGAGTTCAGATGGAAAGTTATAATGAGATATTTCCGGACACCACAAATAACGGCAAAGTGGGTCCTGACCTCCTCAGACAAATGTTGGAGAAACTGTGGACCACAAAGTGGGAACCACACTCACATTTTCTGGTCTTGTCTGAAGTTGAGTACATTTTGGAAGGAAGTGTTGAGAGAAGTGTTTCACCAAAATATCCCTAAAGACCCGAGAGTAGTCCTCCTTGGTTCAATCCCAGAAGGTTTTGGGGGAAGAGCCAAAATCTGTTACAAATACTCTTAGGGGCTGCTATTAAGTGTATCACGATAAGATGGTTGAAACCGGAACCACCTACATAGAATATATGGCTTAAAAAAGTATGGGAACTGTATGAGATGGAACAAATTACATATGCAATAAGGCTACAAAGACCCACATTTATAAAGAGATGGAGCCCTGTAATGAGTTTGCTAATGCAATAAGAAAAGTATACTTTTGTCTCATTTATTATTACAATTTTTTTTTCTTACTTGTTTATTTGTGTATTTTGTAGCAGCTGTAAATGTGTGAAGTGTAAGGTAAAAATGTAAAATTGTATTGTATGTATGGAATGGAATATTTTGGTGAAAATAAAATATGAGTTCCAAAAAATAAAAAAATAAAATAAAATTATATCCAGTTTACAATCACATAAGACTTAGAAAAGCAGCAAAAACTGAGAAGCTGAAGAGATAGCGTGATATACAATTACGTTGTCTAAATTGATAATAAGCACATACTAACTCAATTTTCTCAGAAAATCTGTTGTGAAACATTTTGAGGGAATAGCATTTGAAGAATTGCAGATTTGTTTTAACATCACACAATTTTTGTGCATGCATGTAAACATCCTTTTTTTTTCTCTTTAATTTCACTTGAAACTATATACCACATTATTGATGATTATTTATCTAAAATCTCATTGTAAAAAAAACAAACAATTGTCAACCCTACAATATCGACATCTATGTATTTGGTCCAGAATATCGTGATATTAGATTTTCTCCTATCGCCCAGTCCTACTCTAGTTACATTTTTTGAAATGTATTTCAGTTTACATAATTAAGTGTGCGCAAGTTCATATGTGAATAAATCTGGTACAAAACAGATACACAAATCATTCTAGCATTAGCCTACAACCTCTATAAACACAATTCAATGATAAAATAAGTTTTTGCAATGAGTGAGTTCCTGTGCGTGTTGCTGTTATGAAGACATACAACAAGCTCCCATACCTCTCTTTAGAGGTTTACTGTTCTTTTGTACACCACCATTACCCTCATTTTTTCTTGAGACACAGTTTTAATAATGGACATATCAGCTCTACATGTTTATATAACCCCCATGTGACGTAATTAAATGTGACCTTATTCTTTGCTGTATTTCCTTGCAGCGATAAGACAGAATGATTTCGCCTCATTGTCTCATGTGCCAATGAATCATGTATTTGCTCGGAGAAACACGAGACCAGCCATCCGAACACAAACACCATCTCTTTCACACACGCACACAATGATGACGCTGTTGTAATAAATACATTTTCTATGCACTGATTGTAATGAACACATTGTACATTGCCATATACACACTTGTAATGTGCATTGTAATATACTGTCATATCCAGCTACCTCAGATATATAAGCAACCTGTTATACTAATAATTCTTAATTTATTCTATCATCATTTGCACTTTTGCAATGCCCTATTGTATTACAGTTTACAATCCTCATATTGCATATGTATGCATGTGTAGAGTGTATGTACGTATGTACATAGTATGTGTATGTATATACAAACGTATGTCTGTACATATTAGTCAAATGTTTATATTTACCAAGTTCAGCTTTGTTGTCCTTGTTTTTAGCCGAATGTCTATTTCTTTGTATGTACTTTGAGAGCAACAGAAAGCCAGTGTCACATTCCTTGTATGTGTTCACACTTACTTGGCTATTAAAGCTGATTCTGATTTTAAAAACAGAACTCACAACATATTTTTTTTCCAAACACAGAGCGTGGTTGTATGGATGCTCAAGATATATCCTGGGAGGGGGGTTATAGATAAATTCGACTTCATATACAGTATCTCTATATATAGTTTTCACAGCTTTGTGCAGTCCAATCCAGACAAAAAGATGGTAAAGTTGAGTTTCTGTTTTGCAAATTTGTAACTGTAGCTTTTGGTTTGGGATGTCGTTCAGTGACGTTGGATGATGTCGTTAGGGCAAAGCAAACACGTCAAACTTCCACACTGCGTACCACTTTCTCTTAAAACCTCATTTAGATATTTTCCAAGTGATTTAAAGGAATACATGGAACCAATATAAAAACAAAAGACGTGAAACTGCCGCAACAAGGCGAAGGTGGGCGTGCCAATGTTTACACCTAACGCTGCCAAGCTTTGGAAGCTACAAACCGTGCTAACGATGAAGCTAATGCTAGCATGAATGTTCGGACAGGTAACTGATGCCATTTAAACTGAAAATGGTTATCAGCTTAATGTTAGTTTGAAAATAAATTAAAATGTAACGTTAATTATCCATATGTCAGTTGGTGACCAGGGGTCAATTCAGTCGCAAAGCTATATGGGTTAGCAACATTAGCGGCTAACGTGCTAGCAATTTGCTTTGAAAATGAGGTTCGGTGCTTAGCAAAGAGGATGGATGTTCCTAAAAGTGGAGCGCAGAACAACGATTTATTATAGGTCATTATCGATTAGTCAGTCGCTTACCTGTTATCTAGGCGGCTAATACGACAGAAACTCACTTTTTTTATCCATCAGCTATCCATAGCTTGTCATTAAAACTTTGGAAACTAGCTAGAGTTCGGCGCTTCCAATTGACATCACACCCTCGTTACTGAAGTAGCCAATCCATCGCGTTTTGAGAAATGGTGACAAGCTTTCAGCCAATCCTGTCTCTCGGATGCGTGCGTGCGTGTGTGTGTGTGTGTGTGTGTGTGTGTGTGTGCGTGCGTGCGTGCGTGCGTGCGTGTGTGTGTCCTATTTTGGCTCCAATTTGCCATATTTACCCACATGGAACTATAAAGTAACATAACATGGAAATATTTAAGTGCACAAGTACCATAACATTTTAAGTACAGTACTTGAGTAGATGTACATAGTTACATTTAACCACTGTTTTCATGATCCTAAACTAAAATATGAACAGCTTAACATATTTTGTGTGGATTCTGGTTGCTATCGTTTTCTATGTTGAAGTGGCAGCAGAGAGACATTCAGAGCCAGCTGGGATAGACCTGAGATAGGGAAGCAGAGAGGAGGAAGAAACTGTGTGACTGGAGGAGGAAAAATGACCCAAGGGCAGTGTGGAAAAGAGAGCCCCCGTTGGTCTGGCGTGTGTCTTGGAACATTCTACTGATATGTGGAAACAGACTAGCTTGCAAACTGATGGGAACACAAGACGGCAGGTGATTTTTGCCTTCCTTGCCAAGATTAATCAGAACAACAGGCTGCTGATGGCATGGCAGATTTTGGCCTCATGTAGCCCTGCAATCCAGTGGGAAGTACAGACCAGTGGGTATGTCTGTGTGTGTGCCCTGTCATGGCTGTACTACTGCTGCTGCAGCAAATGACCCAATACGAGGCAAACTGCACACAGCACATTTTATGTGTACCTAAATGTCCATCTTATTTTAAAGGTAGCGAGATACCATTACAGGTCAGCATTGTCTTTAATAGTCATTAATATCTGAATTCTGGTTATGCTGTCATTCAGTATTTTGGTATCATGTTCACATTGCATCTGTCCACAGAGTGCCCACGGCAGCAAGGCAAGGTCAGATAACACAGGAGACCATAAAACTTCAGATAGGAGAAGAATTCCTCTTCTCTACCAATGATCTTCATGTGCAGATCCTTGACATTGCTTTCAATTTCTCTTCTCATATATTCTTAAAGTGCCATAATGTGCTGTGTGGATAAAATATCTTTAATCAGAACGATTCCTTATATTTTTTTTGCACAAATAAAGTTGCTGATGCCTTAAATCTGTGGTTATAATAGAAAACATTTTCAGCTACATTTTCTCACCGAATTACTAAAATGCTAACATAAAATTACAGGCTTTATAAACTACCCAAAATTGGAGATTGGAGAACACTTCACAGTCTACTGAAGTATCCTAACTGCAGTAGTTGCAAAGTCACTTTTTGCTTCAGAGTAAAAATAATTATCTATTTTTGAGTATAACATCATTTATACAACAACAACAACAACAAATAATTTATTCATCAGAATACCTGACAGAACAGTGCAGACATGACAGATCAAGTGTTGTGTGCTGAAAGTGAAGGGCTGAGTAGTGATCATTTGAAGATGCCACCTGTGTAGAAAATCCTACCTGGCTGAGTGGAGCAATGGATTATTAGCAGTTTGGCTCGGGCCGGTGGATATGCATTCCTGCAAAAGTGAGCTCTCCACCTCCTCCTCCTCCTCCTCCTCCTTCTCCTTCTCCTACCAATTATCCAGATGATTACTCTTCCAATTCAAACAACTGGTGAGCAAAATCCTTCACTGCCCTCACACTCCAACATGTGATATGGTCCATGAAGTCAGTTAATATCGGATAGCTGCTGAAATGTAATCTAGGAGTTAAGTTGCTTATTAAAGACTGGATTAGTCTTCTTGCCGAGGCAATGTATCACATATCTGACTCAGCAGTGGTTTGATTATGCTGAAGCACAGTTTCAGTTAGTGTATGCTACATAAATTGTCACACTTCTGTTTTAACGTACATTCAGGAGATCACTGACTTTGTTTCTTTACTTACTTATTTATTTAGCATACAACTCATTAATTCAAAATTCTCTAAACTTTGATGTGTTTCTGTAATTTGACAAAAAAGACTCAGGTGTGGAACTTAGCTGTAGCATTACATGTTTGTCCAGGAAATATTCTCTACAGGATCCAAGCAGGAGATTCCACACAGTTTAGCATGTATTGTAGCAAATGGCATTGCAGTGGTGAGGATTATGGAGGCACATATACATTTGTATTTGTTACCATGGCAAATGTTATTCCAGAAAGGTCTCTGACATAAGAAAGAAAGTGCAAAAAGCCGAACATGACTGCGCATTTGTAATGTTGAGCATGAGTGGAAGAAGAAGGATTGGATGTATGTGTTAGTATAGAACAGGAAAGGGTGGAGAGATTTTGATAATTTCTGAAAGGAACATAATCCACCCCCCACTTGCTCTCTCGCTCCCTGCCACCTCCCTCTCTCTCTCTCTCTCTCTCTCTCTCTCTCTCTCTCTCTCTCTCTCTCTCTCTCTCTCTCTCTCCCTTTCTCTTTCTCTGAGTCCCAGCCCCTGAAGGTGTCATAACTGTGCTCTCTGTCTCTCTGTCTCTCTGTCTCTCTCTCTCTCTCTCTCTCTCTCTCTCTCTCTCTCTCTCTCTCTCTCTCTCTCTCTCTCTCTCTCTCTCTCTCACTCACTCACTCACTCTCTATCACCGCCTTTCAGATCTTTAAAAGCTGGTGCTTTGCTGTGTCTCTCTCGATCTCCATTTGTCTCCTCTGGCACTGCAGGGGACTCAACCGGCAAAGCACCAAGGAAAGCTACTGTATAGAAACGGGAAGAAGACTGAGGAAAGGGAAGAGAAAGGGAAAGAGAGTAAGGGAGAAATATACATCCAGAAATAGCATCAGCCACATTTAAGTGACAGAGAGTGACAGAGTGGAGAACCTGAGACCTGGACAGAAAATGCCTATCCTTTCTAACTTAACAACCGTTGTTTTGTTGCTGATTGCTCACTGCGGATCATGGACCGGGGCAAACCGCTTGGGCCCCTTCAAGGTCTGTCCCTCCTGCAGGGATCCACTGGGGGCAGGTCGCCCCCCCAGGGACCATAATGTTGCTGGCAGCACGTCAGTGTTGGCCCAGGGAGAGCCCTGTGGTGTGTACACCTTGAGCTGTGCCAAGGGGCTCCGCTGTGTTCCCCCACCAAGGGAGCACAGCCCCCTTCAGGCTCTGTTGCAGGGAAGGGGCATTTGCGCCAAGCACAGCAGGACTAGTCCCACTGAGAGGCCCCACCCCACAGGTAAGATACTGTACACACACACACACACACACACACACACACACACACACACACACACACACACACACACACACACACGTGCATGAAATCACATATGCACATGTACATGCATTAACCTACAGATGCACACAGATACATGCATGAACACTGCAGGTAGGCTAGACAAGTGCAGTGGCACAGCCACCACATATAATTGTATTTACAGTGTGTCTCCTGTGTTGCTGTGAATTGCATGTGATGCTGTGTCACTCACCAACAAAAAGAAAGGCCAATTAGTGTGTGACATTTAAGCCTGGATGCATGTGTGCACCACAGATGAATTTGCAGACCTCAAGCATCCAATACTGCTCAGCAGTGCCTCTGGAGTCACTGTGATAAAAAAAAAAAAAAAAATTTCATTGTTATTACAGTACTATTGTAAAAGGACTGTAATCATTGTTAATCAGAAATGATGACAAAACACACAAAAAACAAAGACCTTTTATTTAGTCTTAAGGGTGTATAAGTGAAGATGCATATCCCTGCATTTATGCAAATATCTAACAGTGTTATGTATTTCATCTATTTGAATGACAGGGTGCATGACAATGATGTGTCCTACAAGTCAGCCTCTCTGGAGAAAATTTAGAATGAATGTGAAACTGTCACAGTGTCACCTACATCCTGATCAAGCTGCTTTTTATTGCAGTGATCTCCATCTACTGTTCAAACTGAGATACTGCGATTAACTATCTGAAAAGGAAACTGATGGAAATGAGGTCTCTCGTTGAATGACCACCCCATTCAATTTCGTTGTACATGTACAATGACAATAAAGACTATTCTATTCTATTCTAGAGCCCATCTGAGTGGTTGCTCAGTGATGTTTTATTATATATGCAGCTTATATTGTAAAATGTGGTTTGATGTTAGCAGCTACGATGGTTTAATGTCACATTCTCATGCCATTGTGTGGTTTCCTCTCAGGTCCCCATCCCTCACACGGTGGTGACATTGAAAAAGTAAGTTCATGCTCTTAATTTACAATAAGTGAAGCTGATGAAACGTCACCTAAAAATCTGAGATGTAGTAAGCATTTTATGAAACAAGATTGTATTAATACACATCATATGTGATGGAGAGGGTTGTATATCGAGCTGCATTGCATTATATAGAGTTATTATCACAGATTCTCTGCTGTTTGGGGTGTTGCAGTGGCATGTACACACACTGCCCTGAAGCCATGCATTATGGTGCATGATGTGTGTGCTGCTATGCGGCAGAACTAATTGAGCATGATGAGAATCAGGAAAGTTTCAAGTCGGCCGCTGCCGCCACAGATTTTTCACTTTGCGAGCTCGGTGAGCTGCAGCATTTCGAACTAATATGTGTAGTAGTCACATAATAGTCACATAATTGACGAAGATGACACAGATTCATTTCACAAAGTGACAAGAAAAGGCACAGTCACTTCAAACCATTCAGTGACCTGAAAAGCCAAAGCATTGTGTAACAATATGGTTATATAATGCTATACAATATGTGACATCTGATATAAATATACACATTCTCTGCTTCTGGCTCTGATGCTGCATAACTGTAGCCAATCCTTTGTGATTTACATCGACATGTGTTGTGATCATAGAGGATTTCTGCCAACACAATCACCTGAGGGGAGACTTGCCACTGCTACTCCAAAGACAGGTCTCTCTATCTTTGCCTCTGGTGATGTATAAAGTCACACTCTGCATTGCTGTTTTCAGGCCCCCTGCCGCAAGCTGCTCAATAGTGTCCTGAGGGGTCTCGAGCTGACAATCTTCCAGTCGGACCGTGACATCTATATACCCAACTGTGACACTCGTGGCTTCTACAGGAAAAAGCAGGTAGGGTGTTACAGTCACCTGAAACATCATGAAACATATGACGGCCGGGAACTTTATTGGCTCTTGTGTGACGTGAGAATGGGTCTTTGCTACACTGACTTGGTGTTACTGTTTGTATTTCTGAGAGCTGCACTCCACTGCAGCTTTCTGTTTCAGTGCATCCGGAGATTTGTCTGTGACCACAGGGGCTGAGAATAACTGACACTTCTCTCTCTCTCTCTCTCTCTCTCTCTCTCTCTCTCTGAGCCTCTCAGCTGTGAGCTCAGAGAATCAGTACTGCGCTATGATGACATGTCATTTTCTCTCTCTTCCTCTCTCGCCACCTTTCCCACTCTCCCACTCAATCTCCACCCTCCTTTCCCCTTTTCAAAATCTCCCTCTCTGTCTTTTAATCTCACACAGTGCCGCTCCTCCAAGGGCATGCAGCGTGGCAACTGCTGGTGCGTGGATGAACTCGGCACGCCCGTGCCCTCACGTGCCAGCGAGGATGGCACTTTACCATGCGATGGGGAGTGAGGGATGAGTTCGTCCTATTGCTCTGAGCCTGGAGGAAGAGGAGAAGGTGGAGGAGGAGGAGGAGGAGGAGGAGAAGGAGGAGGAGGAGGAGGTGGTGGTGGTGGTGGTGGTGGAGGAGCAGGAGCACAGGGAGAGGGGGTGGCTTTAGCATGTGCTAGACACTGCCTGGACAGGAGGTAGCAGGGATAAACCACTTCCTATGGAAAATATACACCAGTTAACGTTCATGTCCTCTCTAGAAGCAAGACACACACACTCTCACAGTCCAGCAGCAGCAACAACATCTGCCTGAATGTTCGACAGTTGCAGCAACGTCCTCTGCGTCGTCCGGTGACATGCTGCATGCTCACATTAATGCTCCGTGAACTGCCTCAGTGATCCAAAGCGGTATTACTCCGAATGGTCTCTATATTCCCTGGCTCTTGTCCTGGCTTTCTAGTAGATTTTGATTTCCCTTTTTACTTTAGGATAGCTGACACTGCCTGTGTTTGTTCTGATCTCAGTGGGCTGAAATACTGTTACGCAGGTGATGTGACACAAGTGTTTGAAAAATGTGTCTCCCTCACCGTCCTCTCTCCCTCTCTCCAAAGATACACTGATATCAACATACCTAATTGACAGAATATTTCTTATTTCTATTAATTTATTTTTGAGTATGTGTTTCCATCAAGTACTGCTTGAATCTTACAGTATCTTATATATAAGTCAAGTCAGAAAAAAATAGTCATACGAATACGATCCTGGATGCTTCTGTTGATTTTATTTGTCAAAATGGCGTTCTGACTGCTTATTAGTTGATTGTTTGTACATATGTTGGAATTTTGTGGTCGACTGTGTGTTCTGAAGTGGCAGACAAAAAGCTTACGGCTGTTACCCTTTTCAAAAAGTTGTAAGGCATATTTTTATACACGTCAATATAATATTTTATATATGAATTGCTGGTTTATTTAATGAACTACAGTACAATGCCATGTATTTTTATATTGTCAGCAGTTTCTTATTTAAAGACAGAGATTATTTTATTTCATGTTAGGGGAAGTATTGTGCTTTAAAGGCACCTTTATGGAAAAAAAAACTCATCACATTCATCAGAGCTCTATTTAACTGCTGCACATCTTATGGTTATATCTCATGTTTTTAATTTCCTTTTTTATTTATGCTTTGTTTATTTGAGAATTGAGAATGTCCATGTTACTATTATGTTTTATTTTTGGCACATCATACTACAAATTCTGATTTCAGTAGAGGGAAAAAATGATCAAATTTGTTATTGTTATGTCTTTCCCAAGTCCTTGCAAAAGTCATGAAATTGTGTGCTATTAAAGTGTGATTAGAATTTATCTATTTCTGAACAATCTTGTTGTGCCAATGTGTGTGCTGTGATGAAAGGTCCATGCACAAAGGACCTGTAAGATTTGCAAATATGAAAATAAAACATAATGATAATAAAAATGGAGAAGAATTAAACATATATTAATATAAAGATGGCTGTTGGTTGCGTTCTTTTTTGTGAAATGCAGTCAGATTATGGTATTTGTGATGACTCTGAATGACGCTGCTGTTGATGATGATAAGGAGAGGAAGATGAGAATGATGATTATGACGGTGATACAGGATTTTCTTTACCTTTATTTAACCAGGAAAGACTCATACGTACACCTATGTGTACATAAACATAACATAGGTAACCCCAAATATGCCACAAATCCAGTGGTAGAAACACATTTACGTTAGTACAACTTTGAGGTTCTTGTACTTTAATTGTATGCTGCTATTCCTCTACTGCATTACATTTCTGAAGGAAATATTGTACTTTTTACTCCACTACCTTTTTTTACGTAATAGAAAAGGAGCCACTCTGCATTATGGGTACATTTTGCCAATAATATTACTTGTTATACTGTACTTTTACTAAAGTAAGTTTGAATGCAGGAATTTTAGTTGCAATAGAGTTTTTTACATTGTTGAAATGCTCCTTTTACCTAAGGATCAAAATACTTAATTCCACCAATGCAGAGATCAGATTTAAACAGAAATGCAATCATAACAAAAAAGATTCTCATACAATCATACAAAAGAGTTCATCCTCAATAAGACCATAAAAACTAGAGCCTAACGCCATGCTAGAGGCTCTACGAGGCTCTGTGTGTTCAGGCACTGCAGTTCTTTGAGGTAGTCATAAACCAAAGTATTGGACAAATATAATTTATAGGAATCTGATGATGGCGCTAAAAGAAAAATGAAGGATCATCAAAGTAATTACAATTCATTCTGAGGGGGACAGTAATGTCTCAACCAAATTTAATGGCAATCCAAGAGTCGTTCCATTACTGTAAGACAGACAGACAGACAGACAGACAAAGAGACAGAGAGACAGAGACAGTAAGACAGACAGACAGACAGACAGACTGACTGACTGACTGACTGACTGACTGACAGTTATTGCCATCGATAGAGCCAAGCTGCTAGTGTGGTTAAGAAGGCCAATCTAAAACAATAACTTAATGAGACTAACACATCAAAACATCCGCAGCCAGAGTAGAGAGTTTACTGTTTCTGCAGCAATGATCTGAATTCACAGAGCGAGAGACCAAATTTCACAAATTGTGAGGTCTGCCCCCAGTGGATCCCTGCAGGAGAGATCTCTGTCCAGGCCTCAGAGAAGCAGGCCGTGTTTTCACAGGCTTCTGAACATGGAGCCTGAGTCAAAGAGAGTCATCTAGAACAATTCATAAATATTTATAAGGAAAAAGTGTGCTCAACTGTTCTGCCAGGATGGAGATAATAGTGACGAAGATGATGAAGTGTGACACTAAATCAGTTGCCTAACCCCATTAACAATTACAGAGACTTCTGCACAGTCACCCTCCTGAAGCCTTGGCTGCTGTACTGAGGGTTCCTCTGAATCATCACCAGCACATGAACAGGTTACTGTGTTTCACTGATTCAGTTTGAGGCTTCATGCAAGTACACATTCCCTCTGAGAATCCCCTCTGTGGTCACAGTAACCAGTCGCCAGCAGTGAAACAGAAATTACACATTAGAGCCATGCTGCTTTTCTGCCATTATAGGCACATAAAGGATGATTTTCTCCTGCTTCGTAACACAGGGACCAGATACATGCCTGTTTCCAAGGTAACAGCATAGAATATCCCATTTGTCCCTGCGTAATATGGAATGAAGGCCTTGCAGAAAATGAAGGAGGAAGCATTATCCTTTGTAGAATCACACCACCACACGTCCTACTTCTCTATCTAGGGTGGTTTGCTATTCTTGGAGATTCTTTTCTGTGCATTGAGCATGAGATGAAGCCTGTCAAGCACAATACATCCACCTACTATTCTGTATGATTCCATTTAAAATAGTCAAATTATGATGTGAGTAAAGACACAAGCACATTTCTGTTTAAAATGAAACATTTAAATCAAGAGTCTTGCATGCAGATAGATTGGAGTGACTCAATTCTCTGTGTCAAAGTTCAGAAAATGTCCAGATGTTAAAGCTGATGACTGGCAACTGATAATTACTTCAAAATATTTCAAGATTTTCACTCATAGCATATTGGAAAAATGGAATTTCTAACGCAATAGAATGACAGGCCTTCAATGTGGAATACAAGATAAAACATACTTCCATACATTCAAATAGAAAACTAGGAACTAGAAACACAAAAATAGTAACTTAAAGGGGACATCTCTTGCATTTCACATTTAGGTAGCCTATCTTACATTTGGGTTTCTGGAGTGCCTGCCAACTTAAACTGAGAAATAAGACTACCCAGTCAGTTTTTTGTAGGCTGCCTTGATCCGAAAACATAAGATTCAGGAAGCCATTCAGATTTGGCTCCCCTTACTACATCCCCCCCCTTCATATCTGAGTATCTTCACCCAGCTTTTCTTTTTGGGAGGGGAGCTCATAGAGACAGATGCCACCCGTTCTGATAACGCCCATTTAATCCAATGATAACATTCGAAGCGGGTGCAGATGCTAAAACTACTCCTTATTTATAAAATGAATGTGAAATGTAAAGCAGAATAAAGTAAGTAGAGCTGTTGACAATATGCTAACACTTTAATAGCTGCTGAATATCAATAAAGCTAAAAAAAAAAAAAAAAGTCTTATATTAACACTAAATCAAAGACTCCTGGTGATGTGAAAGCTCTGCCTTTGGAGCATTAAAGGGTCACTCCACCAAGTTGACACATGAAGATCAGGTAGGTCCTACTCTGCCCGAGAAAGCAGGTGTACAATGTTTGAACCCTGATGGTGTCATATGATGTCATCAGGGTTGGGCTTGGAGACTATGAATTTATAACCGAAAGTCTGTGTTACAAACTTACTCCTGTTTGGAAAAACTGGTCTTTACCAGTCAGGGAAGGTCGACACTCTTTAATTGCATAATGTGAAATTATGGATGAGGTGTTTTTTGGAGCTTTATATAGGGACTAAAAGTTTGGATATCTCAAACTATGCAGCACAAATTTGAACCACTCTCTTTTTTGAAAAATCTGTCTCTCACAAGTCCACCATCTTTATGAAAGTTCAATATAACATTGCTGTAGCCCCCTTTAGTGACAAAACTAAAAACAATAGTGTTTTATATAAAACTGTGGGCAGCTCTGTTTCTGTCAGATGTGTACGCTTGTCCCTCGAAGCATGATGTTGTGACTATGTTTTGGGATCTTACCGCCCCTAGAGGTTACACATCTCTTTGGTCATCTATAATGAAAGCTGCTGTGTCATACATCTGCATACATCTGGGTTCCTCTAGCTAAAGTAGGATGCTGAAGCACACAGTCATAATAATCTTGCATGGTTTGAACCAACAAAGCTTACTGGCACCACCTACAGCATGTAGTGCGATTTGCAAAAATCCACCGCTCCCTGTTCAGATGCACCAATCAGGGCCAGGGGGTTGGTGTCTAACTGCGTGTCAATCACTGCTCATGCGCACGCATTCATTCTCCCTTGTGGGGGGAGGGGCTTAGGAGACCGTTTTGGGCTTTAGCAGAAGGAGGGGGAGGGACTGAGAAGTTGTCGATGGTCCTGGATCTTTAAGTAGGCTACAGAGCCTGCCTCATACTCTGTTCGAAATCACAAACCTCATTTAGGGTTAAAGGTTAGGGTACCATGTAAGCCCACTTGCTTTGTCGAAACGATCTTTGAGTAAGTTTAATGCCATCAGTGTATCGGTAAGTGATGGTTAGTCATCATTTTTTATATCTGATATCCAAAATGAAAAACCATTCCAGATATCCATAATGTAATTTTGAATATCCAAAAACACATTTGGACTAGTGAAAATGTCCTTAAGGCTATCCACAATTGGCATTGTGACTAGTAAAATGCAATTTTGGGTATCTGAAATTAAAATGATGACTAACAATTGGATTGTACATATCTGAAATGGGAGTTTTTTCCCTGTAAGAATTCTAATGCTGACATGTGGATATCAAAAATACAATTGTGGATATCTGCAATGTTCCTTTTGACTAGTAATAATTGAATTACCGATATCTGCAATAAATATCCAGTCCAGCTATTTAAGTTTTTCTCAATCGATTTGGCACATTTACTGAAACAAACTTACAGTTTTCAAAACTCTATCCTCACACCACGCGGTACATTCAGCACATCACTCTATGTAACCTCCAAAAGGTGATTACTCAATCAAAAATAATTAACTCCTGTTTCAAATGTAAATAAATCCATCAATGAATAAATCATTGTCATCACAATAAACTGTTCCTTTATAGTATTGATGTCAGCCATGGCACACACTATACTTTCTCATTGTATGTACACAGCAGCCAACTGTAAAAACATAAAGAAAGCTTTTACAGAAAAAAAGATATACAACAGCAAAATTATCAGGAAATACTGTAAAAAATGTGCAAGAAAAAACAAAATATGCTGCAAATGTATCATCCAATCTCTCCTCTCTGTCTGGCCACAACATTTTATCGACATCACACCTGATATCCTACCTTGCAATGCAACGAGGGAAAATCTTTTGGAATGACGCAGCCAAAGACAACTTTTACAACAATACCACATAACTATTATGTATCTAATACACAGTATGTGTGACAGGTTATTGTGATTGTTGGTTGCTCTAATTGGCATGTAGGGATTTACACAATGAACATGTGTATAGTTGCATTTGAGAGTAATATGATTCAATAGCAACTGAATGCTAACTATTTTGATCTGCAAGGCTTACTCAATACATTTTGTGCCAAAGCAATGATAAATGACTATAGTCATGTGAACAACTGACCAAATATTCAATTCAAATTCATATAAATAGTCATATAGTTTGATTTTAAGTTTAATAGTCATTCGACGACAGAGATACTGTAATGTTAAAACGGCTAGCCATAGATAACTCCGACCGTCGACTTTAACTTGAACGCACCATGTAACATCGCTGTACCCGCCCATCTGGGGATCATCTGACACCATTGTATCGATTTTACTGGTCCTACCACCTGTCAATCAGAAACTGACCGCGTGGTTGATAATAACATAGGTGGGCTCGAGGGGGCGGTGATGTACTTGTCAGCGATGATTTAGGAATATGTAGTCACGCATTAATGAATTTAAGTAATGATTCATCACTCAGGTTTAAACGTTAAACTGTGCGTTAGAAAAATAGCATCAGTGTAACAGAACCGGAGCTCGACAGGTGACCTTTGGTTGTCGTCACCGTGTCGGTGTGTGAGAGACCCGGGGAGGAGCAGCGAGTGAGACTTTAGCTAGTTCAGCCATCAGGAAGAAGTGTCAACGCCTGCACCAAGGGACTAGGAGAGCCCGTTTGTGGTCATGGCTGCCCTCGGTAACTCCGGGGCCGCTTCCAGTCCGATGGTGGTCCTGGCTCCGAAGACTAAAACGAAAAAGAAACATTTCGTGCAGCAGAAGGTGAAAGTGTTTCGAGCCAGCGACCCCGTCATGAGCGTCTTCATGTGGGGCGTCAATCACTCGGTGAGTCACTGGAAGCTAACGATGCTAATGTGTCTTAAATGTAGCTTTAGTTAGCAGTTAGCAAGTGTGCCAGCTGGTAGTGTTGCACATAAATCTGTTATCCGTCAGATTCTAGAATGTGACACAAGAGGAGCATCAAAAACACGGATGCTTTGAATAAATATCGACACTGTGGTGTTCTCCGGATCTACATACAGACTGGACACCGGTTTCTCTTACACAGCTATCAACGGATATGGTTATGAGGTCAAATTGTTGTTGGGAGCTATTTAAATGCTATTAAAATATTATAGACTTTAGTAACAGACTCTATCAAAATACAATAGGAGCTATGGTAAAACAAATACAGGAGTACTAATATCTTAGCATTGCATTGAATCTGATAGGAGAAAGAATGCAGAATAACAAGTTCAGTAGTGGAATGTAACCAACTACATTTACCCAGGTACTTCCATTTGATCCTCCTTTATACTTCTACTCTACTACATTTTGGAAGGCAGTACTGTACTGTTCACTCCACTAAATGTACTTAACATTACTTATCAGTTACTTCATAGAATCAGATTAGTAATACAAAATATCAATGAACTAATAAATTACAATGTTTTATTAAGATTAGGCTTCCCGGCAGTATAAAAGTTGACATTTGCTCCACCTTTTAACGACACATTAATTCATACACATTTACAATCCATTGATATGATGTACATTATTCTGAAATGGGTCATTAAGAATAATGAGTACTTTTACTTTTGGTACTTTAAGTATATTTGTATGCTAATGTTCTTTTACTTAGATTTTGAATGCAGGACTTGTAACAGAGTATTTCTACACTGTGGTTTTGGTACTTTTACTTCAGTAAATGATCTGAGTACTTCTTCAATCTGATGTTGCGCTGGTCAGGTGTGAATGGCATTGTTTTTGTAGTCTCAGTTTCAAATATACGTTTGCAGTTTCTTTTCTGACATCATAGTAAATAAAATATATCTTAGTTTTTGGTTTAAACAAGACATTTAGTTTGGCAACATCACTGTGGGCACTAGGACGTGGTGATGGACATTTTTCATTGTTTTCTGATGTCAGAGACCAATCAATCAGCAGATTGGGGCTGCAACTAAAGATTATTTTAACGATTAATTGTTGAACCGTAATAAGTCTATAAAACAGTGAAAAATGCCTGTCACAAGTTCCCAAAGCCCATCTTCTTATTGCTCGATTTGACCGATCTACAGTTTAAATCCCTAAAATATTCAGTTTACAGTGATATTAAATGAGAAAAGAGGACATTTGAGACGAGAGAATAGATGAATAAATGATTGATTATCAAAAAAAGTTAATAGATTATTAAAATTGTTGGTCAAAATAATAGGTTTCGGCTCTACGGCAGTCGGCAGATTAGTTAATCTGCTGACTAAGAGCCGAAATGTGATGAAAATAAATGTTTGTTGCAGCTAGGGATGCACCGATCCGTCTTTTTCAGTCCCGATACCGATGCCTGGGCTTTGTGTATCTGTCGATACCGATCCTATACCGTTGTTGAATTAATAATAAACTGTATACCTTCCACCTTATACCTTTCTTCATCCACGTGGAAGAGACTGAAGGCACCAGACTTTCCTAGATTTCCTAACTAAGACAAAATAATAATAAATAATAACATAGATGTAATGTATTGATTTCTTATTGAGTTGTTACTTAAAAAAACAATTGTGCATTCAAATCGAAAATGAGAATGTAATCAAACTTCTTACACGTTTTTTGGATGTGCTTGATTAAATTGGTAGTATTGTACTTTGCAGTACTATCACCACCCCTCGAAACATTTACTTTGCAGACATTGCAAACAGCCGACGAACCAGTTGGCGTGGCAAGCGTGAAATATCTCCACACAGCCGACTCTTTGGCTCGCTCCATGTCGCTTAAATGGTTAACTCAACTCTTCCAGCAGGCGACACGCGTGCCGCTGACGAATGACGTAGCATGTGCTGCGACGGAGGGAAAAAAAACTGGCCCGTGGATCTGTTCATTTTTCCGATCCAGCTGTTTTGTCAATATTGGGGCCGATATCCGATTTTAATATCGGATCGTTGCAGCCCTATTTTAGGCACTCAATATCGGCTCTTAAATGATGATTGTCTTTTAGCAATTATGTTCTTTCTTTCAGATCAATGATCTCAACCAGGTACCGGTTCCTGTCATGCTGCTGCCGGATGACTTCAAAGCCAACACTAAGATCAAAGTCAACAACCACCTCTTCAACAAGTAAGACACAGAAACGAGTGCAGTGCAAAGTAAAAGCAGGATTGGTTGGAATGCAAATAAATTAGACTTAAAATAATTGAAACCAGACGGCACTCTCCCAGTTATGTAAGACGGCTCCAGAGGTCTCTCCAGTGGTTAGGAGTTGCCAGTAGGGGCTTGTGATGGCACTGCGCAAATCTTTCAGGAGAGGAACGATGTTTTTGAAATGTTTAACGACGATAAGTTACATAAAATGGTATTGTTTTGGGCAGAGCAGGCATAAAATATCATAACATCTGGGATATATGTTGGCAGGTCTGTTAACAGCACACCGGTTTAAAATGTGTGTTTAAGACATGGTGGAAAACGTGTTTGTCTTTCATTTCCAATGTGTGTATCATAATGTCCATCCATCCATCCATCTTCATCCGCTTATCCGGGGTCGGGTCGCGGGGGTAGCAGCTCCAGCAGGGGACCCCAAACTTCCCTTTCCCGGGCCACATTAACCAGCTCCGACTGGGGGATCCTGAGGCGTTCCCAGGCCAGGTTAGAGATATAATCCCTCCACCTAGTCCTGGGTCTCCCCCGAGGCCTCCTCCCAGCTGGACGTGCCTGGAACACCTCCCTAGGGAGGCGCCCAGGGGGCATCCTTACCAGATGCCCGAACCACCTCAACTGGCTCCTTTCGACGCAAAGGAGCAGCGGCTCTACTCCGAGCTCCTCACGGATAACTGAGCTTCTCACCCTATCTCTAAGGGAGACGCCAGCTACCCTCCTGAGGAAACCCATTTCGGCCGCTTGTACCCTGGATCTTGTTCTTTCGGTCATGACCCAGCCTTCATGACCATAGGTGAGGGTAGGAACAAAAACTGACCGGTAGATTGAGAGCTTTGCCTTCTGGCTCTGCTCTCTTTTCGTCACAACAGTGCGATAAATTGAATGTAATACTGCACCTGCTGTGCCGATTCTCCGACCAATCTCCAGCTCCATTGTCCCCTCACTCGCGAACAAGACCCCAAGGTACTTGAACTCCTTCACTTGGGGTAAGGACTCATTCCCTACCTGGAGAAGGCACTCCATCGGTTTCCTGCTGAGAACCATGGCCTCCGATTTAGAGTTGCTGATCCTCATCCCAGTCGCTTCACACTCGGCTGCGAACCGTTCCAGTGAGTGCTGAAGGTCACAGGCCGATGATGCCATCAGGACCACATCATCTGCAAAAAGCAGCGACGAGATCCCCAGCCCACCGAACTGCAACCCCTCTCCACCCCGACTACGCCTCGATATCCTGTCCATAAATACTACAAACAGGATTGGTGACAAAGCGCAGCCCTGGCGGAGGCCAACTCTCACCTGAAACGAGTCCGACTTACTGCCGAGAACCCGGACACAGCTCTCGCTTTGGTCGTACAGAGATTGGATGGCCCTGAGAAGGGACCCCCCTCACCCCGTACTCCCGCAGCACCTCCCACAGTATCTCCCGGGGCACCCGGTCATACGCCTTCTCCAGATCCACAAAACACATGTAGACTGGTTGGGCATACTCCCAGGCTCCCTCCAGGATCCTTGCGAGAGTAAAGATCTGGTCCGTTGTTCCACGACCAGGGCGGAATCCGCATTGTTCCTCTTCAACCTGAGATTCGACTATCGACCGAACCCTCCTTTCCAGCACCTTGGAGTAGACTTTACCGGGAGGCTGAGAAGTGTGATACCCCTGTAATTGGCACACACCCTCTGGTCCCCCTTTTTTAAAAGGGGAACCACCACCCCGGTCTGCCACTCCTTAGGCACCGTCCCAGACTTCCACGCAATGTTGAAGAGCGTGTCAACCAAGACAACCCCTCCACACCCAGAGCTTTAAGCATTTCTGGACGGATCTCATCAATTCCTGGGGCTTTGCCACTGTGGAGTTGTTTAACTACCTCAGCAACCTCCACCAGGGAAATTGATGCCAATCCCCCCTCATCCTCCAGCTCTGCCTCTACCATAGAGGGCGTATTAGTCAGATTTAGGAGTTCCTCAAAGTGCTCCTTCCACCGCCCTATTACCTTCTCAGTTGAGGTCAGCGGCGTCCCATCCTTACTGTACACAGCTTGGATGGTTCCCCGCTTCCCCCTCCTGAGGTGGCGAACGGTTTTCCAGAAGTACCTTGGTGCCGACCAAAAGTCCTTCTCCATGTCTTCTCCAAACTTCTCCCACACACGCTGCTTTGCCTCTTTCACGGCAGAGGCTGCAGCCCTTCGGGCCCTTCGGTACCTTGCAACTGCCTCCGGAGTCCTCTGGGATAACCTATCCCGGAAAGACTCCTTCTTCAGTCGGACGGCTTCCCTGACCACCGGTGTCCACCACGGTGTTCGTGGGTTACTGCCCCTTGAGGCACCTAAGACCACAGCTCCTCACAGCAGCTTCAGCAATGGAAACTTTGAACATTGTCCACTCGGGTTCAATGCCCCCAGCCTCCACAGGGATGCACGAAAAGCTCCGCCGGAGGTGTGAGTTGAAAGTCTGTCGGACAGGGGCCTCCTCCAGACGTTCCCAATTTACCCGCACTACCCGTTTTGGGCTTACCAGGTCTGTCCAGAGTCTTCCCCCACCCCCTGACCCAACTCACCACCAGATGGTGATCGGTTGACAGCTCTGCCCCTCTCTTCACCCGAGTGTCCAAAACATACGGCCTCAGATCAGATGAAACGATTATAAAATCGATCATTGACCTTTGGCCTAGGGTGCTCTGGTACCAAGTACACTTATGAGCATCCCTATGTTCGAACATGGTGTTCGTTATAGACAATCCATGACTAGCACAGAAGTCTAACAACAAACAACCACTCTGGTTTAGATCAGGGAGGCCGTTCCTCCCATCACGCCTCTCCATCATTACCCACGTGCGCGTTGAAGTCCCCCAGCAAAACTATGGAGTCCCCGACTGGAGCCCCATGCAGGACTCCACTCAAGGTCTCCAAGAAGGCAGAATACTCCGAACTCTTGTTCGGTGCATATGCACAAACAACAGTCAGAGTTTTCCCCCCCACAACCCGCAGGCGTAGGGAGGCAACCCTCTCGTCCACCGGGTTAAACTCCAACGTAGCGGCGCTCAGCCGGGGGCTTGTGAGTATCCCCACACCCGCCTGGCGCCTCACACCCTGGGCAACTCCGGAGAAGAAAAGAGTCCAACCCCTATCCAGGAGTATGGTTCCAGAACCAAGACTGTGCGTAGAGGTAAGCCCCACCAGATCTAACCGGTAGCGCTCCACCTCCCGCACAAGTTCCGGCTCCTTCCCCCACAGAGAGGTGACATTCCACGTCCCCAGAGCCAGCCTCTGCTGCCCGGGTCTGGTCCGTCGAGGCCCCTGACCTTCACTGCCACCCATGTGGCAGCGCACCCGACCCCAGCGGTTCCTCCCACAGGTGGTGGGCCCATGGGATGGAGAGATGTCCGCCACGTAGCTTTTTCCGGCTGTGCCCGGCCGGGCTCTGTGGCAAACCCGGCCACCAGACGCTCGCTGACGAGCCCTCCATCTGGGCCTGGCTCCAGACGGGGGCCCCGGGCTTCATAATGTATTCTCTTGAAAATTCTTTATTGTCAAATGTGTGTCAAGTACTTACGTTTGGCTACTTGCTGAAACCGAGTACCGATACGAGTACTTAATACTCTAATCCCTCTGGGGTCCAAGGGTGTTTTCAAACACCCATATGATTTTGGCCTTCTCTGATATTGTTATCAATTACAATGAAGCAGTATTTTCAAAGTACCATGCCTTTTTTCTATTCAAAGCTCAGTGCCACGGCCCGGACATTTCCCCGAGCTTGTGTCAATAAAATGAATCCTATAATTCCTAATATCAAAACACTGAGTGACGTTTAGAAAGAATGAAGAACGCAAAGGCCGATGACGTCATCCACGAGCATATTAAGTACCCATGTGGATTTGACTGATCCAGCGGAGAGGATGGTTTGTTAACGCCAGCAGCTAAGTTCACAAGATGTTGTCCAAATTTAAAAAAAGACTCGTGGCAAACTATAACAGTTGAAACCATAGACTACACACCGAGAGCTTTCGTTTCAGCATGTTTGTGAACCCCCCCCCCCCCCAAAAAAAAGAAAGAAAAAAAAAAATCGCTATTTACAGAGTAGCACTGTGGTTGATAAAACGGCGCTGTGTAGAAATCGCATGCAGACAGAGCAGATTGAAATATGGCTTTCTTCATGTTTGTGCCCGTTAAGCTGATGAGAGACATTGGGCTAACGCCGCTACTCCAAATATCAGTGGTGAAGTTGACGGGCAACAGGCTGCTGATGTGCTTTTTCACAAAGCAGCTTTGGAAACAGGGTTTCTGTGATGTGGTGACGGCTGGGAAGCTCTCGGCTCCAGTACACTGAGAAGACGTCGAAACCCAGTATTATTAACGCCTGACAATGGCTGGCCGTCAAGTGCCGTCATGCATTGGGCAAGAGCCTAGTTATATATATATTTTTTTTTTACAGCCAAAAATCTCCAACCGGCTGGCATTGTTCCTCTTCCGTCGCCTACACCTGCTTGACGGAGAAGTTGTCACATTGCTATGAGGTGATATCGGGTGTGGTAGTATGACTACAAAGTACGGGTACATGCGCACGGCATCGGTCCGATACCTGATACTGGCATCGGTATCTGCTCTTAAGTCAGTTCTTCGCAGTGTTCTTGTGAGTAATTCTCAGAGCATTGACAAATACAGGCCCCGAGGGTTATGTTGGACATTCGAGTTTGACAGAGTTTGTAGTTCTTCAAGAATTTGGCGACGAGTACGTGAAAGATCTGTTTGTTTGTTAGGCCAGCTCCGTCTAACTTCCCTACACCTTCTCCTTTTGCAGAGAAAATCTTCCAGGACATTTCAAGTTCAAAGAATACTGTCCTCAGGTCTTCCGAAATCTAAGGGAACGGTTTGGTATTGAGGATCTGGACTATCAGGTATGTGATGCACTATTCAGTATGCTTGTGATGTCGCTCTGTTGGCGCACAATTGTAAATACAAAAGAGGTGTACAGAAGAGCTCATGACTTTTCAAGCGGTTCTGTTTTAAATCAAAAGGTGGGTGATCTCTGCACTTAACCTGTGTGCTTCGTGTTCTCCAGGTTTCATTGACTCGCAGCCCCCCGATGAGGAGTGTCGATGACCAGGGGGAGGGTCTGCTCCTCAACTCCTACGACCGAACGCTGGTCATCAAGCAAATCTCCAGCGAGGATGTTGCAGACATGCACAGCATCCTGTCTGAGTATCACCAGGTAAGGTCTGGGTGGTTAACGGTGAAGTCTGCCGATATTCTGTATTTTTCTGACTATTAACAAATCTCATGAAAGACCAAAAACCAACAACGTGTTTGCTTATCTCTCCATACTTAAGACTACCCTGTTTGTGGCACTCAGACACATACTGTAAATCTTTAAAAAATGTGTCAAAAATGTATAGTTCGATTTAGGTATAAACCTGCCGAAGTTTACGCCGTTTGGGATATGTGGCAACCTATATCATTTTTGAATATGCATAACAATGACACCCGTGCAGGTGGTCTATAAAAAATGTGATGCATTTTGCAAGTGAAAAAGTTGTCCTTAACCTTATATTATTTTGCCATATCCCCTAGCCCTTGTTTCATTGTTTAAAAAGGCAAAATGTCCTTTTAAAAACTGTTGGTTTTGTAGTTTTTAGCAAACGTTACTCAAACAGGAGTAAGTAGCTCATTTGTTGGGGACTATCGGCAGCGGATTAATCCACATTTGTTCCTCTAGTGAGTATTTGGGGATGTGATGCGTTTTAACAACAGTGGCGCTCTGTGGCACAGAGGAAGAAGATGTACATCAGGCGTTGAATACACCGTCCTTGCTGGTAGGATACATTTATTGTTGGCTTAAATCGTTTCATGGGATTTAACGACCATAAGAAAAGTGTAGAATATCATCAGACTTGTACTTTAATGTTCAGAGCTCACACGTGACCTGGATTTGAAACGGCGAGATCATGTTTCGGGAGACGGCAAAGAGTCGGGTGACGTGGAATTTGGAGTAAATTACAGTTATTGCCGCAGTGAAAGTCAGGCTATATGCATCTGAAATCTGAATTCTTTCTTCCCGTCTGCCTTTTGGTAATTCAGTCATCCCCTTAGTCATTCATTAAAGGTTTGCCTGTCAGTCTCCAGACATGGTAACATCACACACAGATATGGTTTGGAACCAAAACCCGGTTCCAAATTAGATTCTATTCCAAAGTGCCAAAACCAGCTTCCCATAAAAAAAAAATAAAAATAAAAGCTTATCGGTTCCAACTACACAACAGCTACACATGGCGATACATTTAGTTTTGTTCAGGCTGTATGGGCAAGATGAATAAGAGTTGTGAGCTCTAAGAGTCAGCCGTGCGCCACGGATCACAGGTTTTCTACTCTGCTCCGATCGCCAACAGCTGTTTGCTGCCAGCGCAGCCGACAGCCACCGTCTCTCTCCCACTCGGGCCCACTCTCCGCGCACACAGTCACACACAGCATTCTCAACCCAGTGGTATGTTTTTTTCCAACACACGGGCAGAGTGGAGCGAAGTCTCAGATAAGCAAAGTAGGTCGTCAGCAGTGTCCTGAGCGTGGTCCCATATGAACACGTTATGCTGAAACGGCAAAAAAAAAAGTTGTCAACCGTAACGTTAACCTAGGTTGGAACAGCGTGTACTTCCTTTTTAGCAACGCTTTGCATTTCTCAAAAGCTTCATATGTCTTACAATTACATTCCAAGACATACTGTTAGTGTCCTTTCTCTCACAGAAAGAGTCTTTGGATCAAAACATTTCTTTACTACTGTAGGGCCGTTCGACTTTCCAGATATCCCACACTAATAAACAATTCCAGATACATCTTACAAATGTGCATCTCGGATCACATTTTCACTCACTATGACCACTACTACTGTCACTGCTAAACATTGTGCCGAAATATGAACAATAACGTTGCCGTTGGTGAGCTTATTTGCTAGATAACCCCCGCTAAGGAAAAATCCAGCACCTTAGGATAACGTTACGTGAAAATGGTGATTTAACGTCACTGCTCACTTTACATACAGTTTAGCAACAAAACAAAATGCTGAGGAAACATTACTACGTTATTTTCATTTGGTTTTAAGGAATGCACCCCCGCTGAGGCTGAACAATTAATCTGAATGTTATTGAGATCGCAAGAGGGGCAATATTTGTTGAGGCAAAATATTATGAAATAATAAATAAATATTGTGGTTCTGCAGAGATGTCCCGGCCTACAAATGGTATTCTACAGACTTGAGAAAAAAGATCTTTGTTTTGACTTTGGTTGGACAGATCCTCAAAAAATATCACACAATGATCATTTTAATATATTTTTCAATAAAATAAGAATAACGATCCAAAAATGATCATTCGGCCGATACCGAGTACCGATCCGATACCAGTGTGTCATATATTTTATTATGTTTTAACAACTGTATACTACTATCCCTGTATGGATGTGATATTATTTCTATCTTTGTTGTCGGTCTGGCTCAGGTTAAACTCTTTGTGAAACATGAACGCCCCAGAACTTTCTTTTATTATCCAGTTTGACAGTCAGTTATAACAGAAAAAGAACATAAATAAACTACTTTAACGTAGATTTTCTTTAAGGCTTTATTACGTGGTATCGGATCGGTGCATAAACTCCAGTACTTTCCGATACCAGCGTTTTAGGCAGTATCGGAGCCGATACGATACTGGTATCGGAACATCTCTAACCGCAGCGTTTGCAAATGTTAGCTTCTTGTCTCACCTGAGGTCTGATAAACAGTAAATTCATCAAAGTCAGTGCCCTTAACGCTATTTCCCAAGCTATTGTAGCTGTCGTATTTCACACGGTTTTCATGGTAAATCAGCCGCTGAGGCTTTCCGTCGCCGTTTGTCACTCTGCCTGAGGAGAAAAGGCTGGACTCGCGCTGTTGTTTATGTGGTTGGCGTGACTTGCGAGGGATGACGTCCTGTCACTGTTCCAGTTGCCCGCCCTCAAAGGGGAGAGAGTGAAGCAAGGTTTATGGTCACGGTGTAGGTCGCGGCGTAGTTCCCGGCGCGAGGTGGGCGAGCCATAAAATGACGTCGCCACGGCTGTCGTTTCCACCTCTGGTTTTTTGTAACTCGGTGCACGCTGCACTTTCAGTTCACCGCGGTTGGCTTGGAAGACTGGCCGAGCAGCTTCGTCTGTACAAACATCTGTATGATTCTTCATGTACTGACCACAGGGAGTCAAACGGCCTTAAATATGTAGTCATGCGTTGAGCATAAACTTCTCCATGCATGCTCGTAGCGTGTGCGCGCCATCTACGGAGGCACAAGCCACGGTGTCGCGTGAGTAAAACCAAGCCTTGACCGGTCGCTTGAGCTCAGTGGAGCAGACAGCTCTGCAGAGTCGTGTAATTACGACTTCGTGACATTTAATCAAATTCTGAAGCTGCGGTGGCAATAATTAAATAGCGGCGGGCCGCCGCTGCTAAGTGTATATAGCGGAAACACTGTCATATTCAATAACAGCAACCAAATTAAACTGTATGGAATTAATTGACAGGTTCCATAAACTGTATGAAGTCAATTGTGAATATGAATTGTGTAAAAAGCATTTTTTTTTTTTTTTTTTAAATAAGTTTCTTCTGTGAGTTAGGCATGTGATTTGTTTTCACCCCTCCCCTCAAAGAATCAAACTCAAGAATCGTTAAAGAACCAGAATCGTTAAAATCCAAACGATACCCACCCCCAGTCACCTCCTGTCTGCTTTAGAGAACTGTGTATAAAGCTTCAAATCTATGGCACTGTGTGTCCTACTTACAGAATACTTTCTTTAACCTTCGTTTGGACCTTTTGTAGCTAAAAAACAAAAATAAAATGAGCACTTCCTAGGGAACGTTTTATTGTTCTGCCTCATAGGTTGGGGAAGTCGACCCAAATATGAGTGCAGAGTGGTGCAGTAAGTAAGAAGACGGTAACCTATTCAACCTGAGGACGGCAAACATCTGTCCTGCTGAAGTGTCCTTGAGCGAGACCCTAAATTTGGCTTTTAGGTGCGTGACTGCTGACCTCCCTGTGGGGAAACTGAATGAGAATACAGACGAAACAAAAAAGACATCAAGAAGGTTACAGCACTGCGGAGCGTCGGGAACAAACACGGCGTTGTACGATTGCTGTTGTTTTTTTTCCAAAAGATATTCAAATGTTCATATCAACACTATCTTCATGTAAATAGCAGAGTGTACATTTGTAGGAGAGATAAGAGTGAGGTGACACACTCTGACCATAGTTTGTTTCTATGAGGTTTTGTTTCACATTTGCTACCCGGCCTGGTATTCTTGTTCATGCTTGTTTGGCCAAGTCGTGTGGATATTTCCGAACTAGGTCTCACTTCAGGCTAAACATACCACCGATACTGATAAAACTTTTGGCTGCTTTGAGCTCTTATTGGAATGTGTAGCCTGTGGTTGTACAGCCTACACAGAGCTGGGAGGGAGATGAGGAAAAAATGGCAGCTCTGTTTCAGACTGATTTTGAATTTACTTGGTCCTGAATGAATTCATTGTTATCACAGTTTCTGCGTTGGCACTGCACAGCTTCTGTGATTCATGATGATTTACAAGTTGCCGTTCATTGTGTCAGTTTTCTTGTCATCATTTAGTTGTTTGGCATGCTAAACGACCGCTTTGTATTAAGTGAAATTCTGAATTATTTAGATAACTTAGTTTTTATGCTCCAAAAGAACTGCATATTGGAGATTCTGTACTAAATCATTTCGGTCAGGCATGATGGCTTTGCTGCTGAAGTCTTTTTCATTGTTGTACTTTTGGCTTCGAGGCATTATTTGGAGTGGTTATGATCAGGTTAGGTGTTTTTTGGCAGGTGTAGAGACCAGCTTTTCAAACAAACATCGTCTGTACTGTTTTTGCACTTGATAATTGTATGACAGCATCTGAAGGCCAATTTAGCCATCCCCCCCCCACATAACATTAGTAATGCTTACATATAGAGATTATAGATGGAAACTTGGCATCTTATGTCTTTGTCAAATGAAAGATATAGGGCTGTTAACTGCTACACCTTGACCACAAAGCATTTATAGTGTTGTTTGAGTTGTTAAGTTGTTGTTGTTTTGGTGTTATCCCATGTAATTAAGTGTGAAATACTGTCATTTTCAGTGCCTCCTCCTGAAGGTCAATTCAAAAAATCGTACATATATTTGAAGATAAAATAAACAGATGGGAATCGATTGTTTAAATACCCCTCAAATCAAGTCACTTCAGTGATTTCCTATACATCCAATAGTACCATGAAGTTGTCCTGCTCATTATACTGCTAAATAGGGAATAAATATCCATATCGCAACATGTTCGTTGTCCTGGTTCGTGCGCTAAGATGAACGATACGCTAGCGCCAAATATCAATATTTTAATTGATAAAATGAGGCACTCTGAATAGATTTCCCTGCTCCCAGCGTCGCTTCTTCACGGCTCCCCGAGGTGGCGCTCAACATATGAACGAGGGAAACTCTAGAGGAAGAGGATTTGAGCGGGATGGCGGACAGCAGTTTGAGGAAAACAACAGATGTCCCCAGCCACGTTTTAAGTCCAAAGTCTGGACCCATAGTTGCTCTATAGTTCTGAATTTTTTTTTAATTTACAGACTGAAAAACTTGAAACATGATCCCTGTTTTCACTGGGGGCTCCTGGCTAATCTGAGGCACTGTAGCAGGGGATTGAACCCAGCTCGCTGTGGTACTGGGTGAGTGTTATTCTACTGGCAGATGAGCCCAGGCGTTACAAATATACAGTAAAAAAAAAAATATGTAAAAATAATGATGCACAAAACAAAAAACAGTGTTCGGACATTTAGAGCGGCGTATTTTAACGCCTCGCCCAGTGTGTTTTAAGGGGACAGTGAATGCGGTCAGTCTGAAGGGAGTGTCTATTTTAACTGACTTAGCACGGCTCAAAGTCTAACCTGGATACACTCAGTAATTGCTTTGCATTCAAAGTGGCCTTTACAAATGGCCTAACCCTGTATTCTGTTTTAGAGTGTTGATGAAACACTCTTTCATCTGTGAATCTGTTTTTTATTTTTTTATAAACCGTATTTTACTATTTATGTTTAGCATTGACTACATTTAAATGCACACTAATATTCTCCTGTTATAGTATTCTGAGTTTGACACAGATCATGTAAACAGCATGCTCCGCTTGGATATTCCGAATGTCGCCTTTTCCGTTTAAAGGTGCTTTTTTTTTATAAAGGCTACAACATTTTTTGTCACATACAGCAAACATCTCCTCACTATCTGCTAGCTGCCTGTCCCCTGAACACACTGTAAAAAAAACAACCCGCGGTCTCTGTAGACAGCCCAGGCTCCACAAACTGCAACAAAAACAAACTGCGCCAACCTGCACCACCAAACATAAGTCTTCTAGCCAATAACGGACGAGAAGGATTTGGGGGTGGGGGTTGGGGGGTTAGTGCACGGAAGGGAGGGGGAGGGGACGGGATGAGGAGGAGGGAGGGGCGAGCTAGCCTCCGTTTTGTTTGACAATACTTCGAACGCCAACAAGAAGTGACATCACCCAACCTCACTTACAGCACCTTTTAAGACAGGTGGGCTATGCCAATATTATGTGGGTCTTAGGAGCATTCTTTGGAGCACATTCAGAATGTGCAACTCATTTAGGGTTTGTTATTACAGTTTACACAACACGGTCTATTGCCTCTTTACGGTCAGCTCCGTGTGTTGGACACAAACCAACCAGTCAACAGTTTGCAAGGCTGGGATGAGAGAGATGCATGCCTGAAAGAAAAGCCCACATTTCTGGTCAGAAGGAGAGACACGCCTACTTCTAAATATTATGAAAGACTTGAATATCAAACAGTTTTTTGGATATGCCTTTTCAAGAAGGTGGTTGAAGGAATGAGTAATGGAGGCTGTGGAAGTCCACCGTTGTCGACGTAAATATGCAAAAGAAGTTTCGAGGATGCACGGCTGCATGTAAAAAAAAAAACAAAAAAAACAAAACAGAAATATTAGGGGAATATTCATTTTCATTAGCCATGTAGTAACAGCCTTGTATGAATATTGTCTCTTTTTGGAATAAGGGCAAAACCCGACACATTGTGTGAATGTAAATGTAGTAATTTGCCCATGACGACAATATTCCACTCTCTGCACCCGCCATACAAATTGCCAGTTGTTTCCTCTCTGCAGCACATAGTGAAGTGTCACGGCAGCACCCTGCTGCCCCAGTTCCTGGGGATGTACCGGGTGAGCGTGGACAGCGAGGAGACCTACCTGATCGTGATGAGGAACATGTTCAGCCACAGACTGATTGTACACAGGAAGTACGACCTGAAGGTGAGGAGGAACTTCACAACCTGTAATCTCCCATCTCACTTCTCATCACTGGTTCAACGAGGAAGTTGTATAGAAATGAATTTTCTCTCACATGACCCTAATATCAGAACAAAGTCAAAGTAACCTTTGTTATCCCTCAAGGGGAAATTCACGTGGTCTTACACGTCTCCTTAAAATAAAAAGAGACATTTTAAAATATGGTCAGTACGCGCAATACAGTATACAACACGTACATAAAACACTCAAACAATAAGCCATAACCAACAATACAAATATCTAAAGTGCAATTTTTTTTTTTTAGGGATGAAAGAGAAATCAAAGTGCCATTATTGTGCAAAGATGCAGTGAAAGAGCCAGAGACCATTTCAGTCTTTCATTGTGCATTGTCTAATTGCTGTCGGCACAAATGATTTGCTGTACCTCGCAGTTCTGCTTTTCTGAAAAACAAAAGTGGCCTAATACTCCTTTTTGTTTCCGTATCAGTCACAATATTTCTAACAAGTTGTTCTTGCAGGGCTCTCTGGTGGCACGTGAAGCAAGTGACAAAGAGAGGGTAAAAGAAACATCTCCCCTACTCTCCATTTTTGAATCATGATGTGGCCGGCTGTTTCCTCCTCATCCCATATGTCCTGCTAAAGATGCATTTTATTATTATTTAGGGAAAAGAGCTTCCCACCTACAAGGACATGGACTTCAGGAACAACCTGCAGAAGGTGTATGTGACGGATGAGCAGAAGGAGAAGTTCATGGAGAAACTCAACAGAGACGTGGAGGTAGCCGACCTGTTGAGAGTCTCTTACATGTAACACTTCAGTGTTGTTGCACACCTCTACCACACAGCGGCAGCATCAGCCCATTAGGGATGCACCACTCCTGTGATGCCATTTTAGCAGCAGGGTGGATGGATGTGAGATTCATTCGCTAATGAAAGAGCTAAATTTAGCTCTTAACTTCATATAACTTTATCAACATAACATGATTAGTAGATTCCTCAATTGATTGAAGATTAATCAGAATATATTCTCACAATTGTGTAAGTTTTTTTTTTTTTAAGCAAAACAGGTTCCTGCTTCTCAAAGGTGAATTATTTCAGAATCGGAAAAAGAAAAACTTGATTGTACATACAAAACCCCAAGAACTGCGGTTTTCTGTGGATGGTTTCGGGTCGTTAAGAGTTAATTTATCAGCACTGTTTTACCTACAATCTCACTGTAAATCAAAGCTCTCTGTTAGCTAGGGCTGCAACTAAAGACCGTACATTGGCGAGGAAAATGCTGCGACGTGATAGCCGATAAGGAGTTAGCCTTAGTCCAATGTTAGCCCTCCTCTCTTTGTTCACGGTCTAACCCAGCTTGCCTGCACTTCCGGTCGGCGGAGCTGTGTTGATAGACCTTGGCCGTGCTGCAGTGTTCGGTCTCGTCACAAAATAGGCTGCGACATTTGCCACACGCTGCAGTACCGCTCCCTCACTTGGGCGAGAGAGGTGACGTTGGAGACGCGAAGTGAGGAGACCGCTTCAAATAAACTAACCCTCTCCCATCCCCCCCCCCCAGTTTCTGGTGAGACTGAAGATCATGGACTACAGCTTGCTGCTCGGTATCCACGATGTGGGTCGAGCTGAGCGGGATGAGGAGGAGGGCGAGGAGGTTTCCAACGAGGAAGAAGCCGACGCGGAGAACGGCCTGGCACCGGGCGCCACGGTGGGCTCCTACGGCACCTCTCCAGAGGGAATCGCTGGTTACATGTCCTGCTGCAAACCTCTGGGGCCCGGCGAATTCGACCCCTATGTGGACGTGTACGCAGTCGGGAGCTGCCCAGGTGAAAACTTGGTTCAGGCCACAAAATAAGATAACTCTAGGCTGAAACTAAACTGTGATGTTTGTAAAAAAAAAAAAACACAAAAACAACTTGATTTAGCTATGGATGCACTGATCTGTTACTTAAACTCCGGGTATCTCCTGATACCGTGTACTAGAGCTGTAATCGGGCTTTAACAGTTAGGCAAGAAAGTCTCCTATATGGTTCCAGGGCTTTGATTATGTTGCTGCCTTGATCCGTTACCCACACCATTCGGCTGAGGGAGGGAGGGAGCTAGGGTCGAGTTTTTTTATACACACGTTTCTTCATTCGGATCCACTTGCGACCCATTCCATTCTGAATAAACAAACAACGCAGTTTACATGCTTCGTCCTTGTTGCATTATTCATTAAGATCATTCTAAACAGATTTCTGTAGTTCAAACAACTCGGAATTGTAGTTGAGAACGTCAGTTATAAACGGCCCACGTTTTTAAAAAAATTGTCGGGTTTAAATCGGGCTCGGGCTCATAATTCCAGTTAATGTGTCGGGCCGGGCTCGGACGCAATGTGCTCGGGTAGGGTCAGGCTTTATTTTTTATTTTTTTTTTTTTTTTGGGCCCCGATCTAAGCTCTAATTTTGATTGACAGCTTTTTAAAAGCCCGAACCCGTTTACAGCCCTTTTAGACCTTATTCAAATGTGCGCACAGACACACAGCTCTTTTGCATTTTGTCAAGAATGAGTCATTTATACATTTTTAACATCATTTATTCATGACTAACGTAGGCTATACCAGCCTCCGTTTCATCTCCCCCAAATTCTCTTGTTGATCTCTGTAAATTGAATATTTTTGAGTTTAAGGCTGTTAAACCCCCCCCCCCCCCCCCCCGGCCATGATTGGTGCATCTGAACAGGGAGCTGTGGATTTTTGCAAATCGCACTACAGGCTGTAGGTGGTGCCAGAGGAGGCAGATTCTTTTTTTTTAATGACCTGCTTCATGTAGTTCTACTGGAACATAGGGTCAGTTTCAGCAAATATGACAGAAAGTTAGTTTTATAAGTCTTACCTACTGCACCTTTAACAGACAGAATCTTAAATGTTCCTCTGAAGTCTCTTCATATGTCATATGTTGTGTATGTTATGATATCCGCTCCACCATCCTCATCGATGTCATCTGGAAAATGAAAATCCTATAGTTTTAGAGGCTTTGATATTAATTTCTTCCCAGGGAGCTTTAATCTTGATGATTGTTCTGTGAGACCTGTCACAATCCAATACTGTCAATGCAGGCCCAATACAACAACCCTGACTGTCCTCTGCCTTTGATCCCAGGAGCCCCTCAGAAGGAAGTCTATTTCATGGGCCTGATTGACGTACTCACTCAGTACGACACCAAGAAGAAAGCCGCGCATGCAGCAAAAACTGTCAAACACGGGGTGAGTAGCACGAGAGAGGACGGCGGTGAAGAGGCGGAGGGCTGCTGTCACCCCGTTGCACCTGTCCTGCACGGAGGCCAAACGTCTGATGTTGTGAAATGTATACAGATGATGTTGATGACCTTGCTCTCTGTCTCCATCTCCTCTCTGTTTTGTCGCAGGCTGGTGCTGAAATCTCCACAGTCCACCCCGAGCAGTACGCCAAACGATTTCGCGACTTCATCTCCAACATCTTTGCGTAACCCTCGGCTGTGACCGCCGCCACAAGTCGATCCAACTGAGAGCTAAACTTGTCTTTTTATCATTGACCAAAAACTAGTATGCACACACAGATCATGATTTAAATGTGGTGATCTGAGGCGAGACTACTTGTAGCAACATAATGTACTACTTCTGATGCATATATTTATTTTTAAGATTTAAGATGCATTTCTTATACAGTAGACATGAAGCACTCTTTAACAGAATAACTCAACTGCTGTTGATCAGTGTTAGACCACATCCGTGCGAGATCAAATATTAGTTGTTGTTGTTGTTTTTTTGTCACTTGGCTCTGGTTCCCCAGGCATGAACTATTCCTTAAAGGAAGAGTTTGACATTTTGGGGAAGTGCGCTTGTTTGCCTAATGACAATAGTTAGATGAGAAGATTGATACCACTCTCATGCGTCTGTTAAAGGTCTCTATTCCTTTTTTTATGAATGGGTCCCTGTTATGTTTGCCTCGTGCACGAGGACGCCATGTGCACACCATGCTCGGTCCTGCCAATGGTGTCCCACTACGCCGCTGATCTACAGGTGGCGGCAACATGTGCAGCAAAGTGCCAGCAGTGAAGAAGAAGAAGGAAAGCTAGCAAGGGAACATGGGTGTAAACAATGCTGGACTAAAAAGACTTAAGATCTCAGCTTTGCAAATGTTTTATGAGAAAGGAAATGTATTCAACACCTTTGTTAGACCTCAAGGATACGCCCAATGTGTTTTTCACTGAATGTAAACATAACTTGTTCTCGTTTTTGTTTTTTTTACAAGAAACCCCAGGCACCTTTTTAATGTGACACTATAGGAGGACCAGGCGACCGTTAGCTTAGCTTAGCATAAAGACTGGAAACGGCTAGCCTGGCTCTGTTCAAAAGTAGAACATATCCTCCTGCCAGCGCCTCTAAAGACTACAACTTTGTTATAATAGCTTATGAGAGGTTATGTGCACAACTTGTCGTTTTTAGTGAGCTTTAGAGAAGCTGTTTGTCAGCTTTTGTTATCTTTGAACAGAGCCAGGCTAGCTGTTTCTGGTGTTTCCTGTGCCTCCTATAGCTTCACCTCAAAAGGTGCCCTGACAAGTTTTCTTGTAAACAAACAAACGTTTGTGTTACATTCAGTGAAAAACACATTGGGTGTGTCCTTGATGCTAAGCTAAGCTAGCCGGCGAATGGCCGTAGCCTTGTATTGGTGTTGCTCCTCTGATCTAACTCTCGGTTAAAAAAAAAAAGAGCAAATAAACCTAGTTCTCAAAACGTGAAACTATTCCTTTAGTCCTAGAATCATGTTTAATGGAAATGGGTGTTAAAAGCATAATGGTAGTCTACACTCGAGACATAATAATATTTATCTATTGAAGCAGGCCATTTGAATGTTTAGAGTGCCAAATGTGTGGGATCAAAGCTTTATCCTAGCAGGTTTCTGCACTTTGCATACAATTTAATTAACTCTGTCCTGACAGAGCAGTTAAATTAAACACTTGAGTCTCTACTAAATTTAAAACGCAACGGCTTTGTCAATTGAAATGGTAAATGTGTGGTATTTAAATAGAGAGCACTAGAAACAATTTAGTCTATAATCATGTTGGGCAGCTCTTAGCTACCTAGCTTCCTTTCCCCACAGAACTGGGCCTGCATTTAGGATCCGTTCTGCCTTTTTAATGAACTACCTTCATGTGTCGACATGTAATTTGACATCAAAACACTTCTGAAAATGAGCCCATCCATCATTATTCTGGACACACACTTTCTTTTTTATTTTATTTTTTTTTTTTTTGAACGTGGTGTAGCGTTTTGTCCATTAAAATGGCAAATGTGCACTATGCGAATCATTGTGATAGGGTGAGATTTAGACAAATATAGCACTAGGACTAGGAACTATTGTCTGTGTATTGTAATGGCATTCCATGATAACCAGTGTACTGTGTAAAACATTGTTGACAATAACACTACATTTCAGTAGCTTCTGCAGTTAGCCTTAACACATCGATGTCATACAGCATTCCTAGACACTGGCAAGGCAGCATAGATACAGTTCACTCTGTATGACTCCTCATCTACTCCATGATCGCACATGTTGTATTTTTGCAAATCAGCTTTTGGACCAAAATATATTTTACAAAGAATTTCTGAAAAGTGTTTTGACTCATTATTTTTGAAACCGGTTTCTGTGAGAGTCTGTGTGGGATGATTCTACCGCCCTTCAAACAAAGAGATGTCTTTTCCTGCTGTTGCACATCTTACCGTCGTCCGCCATAAGGCCGGCGACAGACTGGACGCGTGGAGTGAGCGTGGCGTGTCAGCTGCGTGGCGGCTGCGTGGATTTTTCTGTCTTTACACACCAGAAACATGTCTGCTGCTGCTAGCCTTGTCTGTACACATGTGTGTCCCATTGGTTTACTGCACTCAAGCAGTAGTATACTTCATGTTAAACATAACTATATACTGATTTGATCACAGCAAAGACAACGTCGGCAGTATAGACGACAAAATAGGCTACAGAATATTTTGTTCGTATTGACAGGTGCAATATTTGAATTTTTTATTGCATTTATATCTGCATTTATGCCAAAACCTAGAGGCTTTCAAACATCAACATGTAATTTATTAATATGTATTCGTGTTAAAATGACATATATAAACATCTTTTCCTATTCTATTTTGCCTGGAAATGCTTCCAACACGCTTGTGTGTCGCGTGAAATATAAGCGTCGGTTCTATTTCTAGCATGCACGCGTTTTCTGCAAATAAAAACGGACACACCACGCAGCTGACATGCTCACGCGACGCATCCAGTCTGTCGCCGGCCTAATGGTTCAGACAGAAATATCTCGCAAACTATCAGATTAATTGTCATGCAATTTTGTACAGAAATTCATGGTCCCCAGATGATGAATCCTACTGACTTATGTGATCTTCTGACTTTTCCTCTAGCGCCGTCAGCGGGCTGATTGTTTCAGTTCACTTCAGTCACGGTTATCCCAAATGGGAAGTGCAAAAAGAAAAAAACATATTCAAACATTAACAAAAGACAACAATACAAAGACATGAACTACAAAAATGTTTCATGTACGTAACGTATACAACACAATTTTACACCACAGGCGCAATCTCTAAAAATGTTTACATTACATGTGCAAATTAAGCCGAGTTATTGCACATGGTACAAAGGAGTTTTTACTCCTTGAACCGGGGTTGCCGTGGAATGTGGTACACACACATTCATGTTCCCCTCAGAGGGAATTGTTTTAACTTTGGTGATCCTTTAAAGTGCCCATATTATGAAAAAAATCACTTTTTCTGGGATTCGGGGTGTTCTTTTGTGTCTCTGGTGCTTCCACACGCATACAAACTTTGAAAAAAACCATCCATGCTGTTATGAGTGAGATACGGTTTCTGAATGTGTCCTGCCTTCAGTCTCCGGGTGAGCTGTTCAAAATCTCAATCTCAATCACAGCTTTCTACATAATTAGCCGAGATGAGTGGCCTGGGGGGCTAACCGTTAGCATGCTAGCTCGTTCTCAATGGCAAAACACTGCTACAACACACACAAATTCACCCTAGAGCTATTTCCATGTCCCTGTTCTGCAGGTATTCCACACAAAGTTGGAAGTGTGCCCTCGTTTAGAAGAAGTCTCCCGGCTAATCCTGCCTTGTACAGGCCGAAGTTGCAGAAACAGCTAGCTAGCTCATGTAGTCCTTACCTAGCTACTGCGCATGTGCGACTCCCAACAAAGATGGTACAGAAGTTGAGAGGTCTCACTCTGTAGCTAAAACTGAGACCTGAACACACAGTGTAAAAAGAGGAAATGCAGCAATGTGCAGTACAACAAAAATATGGTGTTTTTTGAAAATTAAACCATGTAAACCTATTCTGATACAATCTCAAATTACAGTTATGAACCTGAAAATGAGCATAATATGGGCGCTTTAAGTTTTCCTCTAGCGCTATCATCAAGTCAAAATATGTCATATCAGTTGTCCAATACTTCATATTTCTACTAAATACGTACGTGCAAAACTAATGACCTTCCCATCAGCCTCAGCTGTACTTTGTGTTTTAGTACTAATTAGTGAATGTTAGCGTGCTATCGTGCTAAACTAAGATGTGAACATGATAAACGTACCTGCGAAAACATCAGCATAGCATTGTCATTGTGGGTGTGTGTGTGTACTTACAGTAAATGGTATTGTCAGGGGTAGTCTACTGGTAGCTAAGTGGTATTTTGCAGGCCAGAATATCAGGAAACCTTTATAGTTGTTTTAATCCTCATGCTGAGGGGTCAGGGACTGCTTTTTGTCACGTTCTTTCCAGAAGATGTGTTTTTTTGCTGAGTGGTTCCTTCCGGTTTCATCAGAGGAGACAGAATTTGCTGACTGGTTCCGTCTTGTTTCACCAGAAACTGAATGGATTTAGACAATGGGACGGAGGCAGGATGAGCAGCGAGACAGAAGGAGGTCAGCGAGCTACAAACTGCTGACGATCTGAAGAGGCAGTGTAGGAACACCCCGTCCAGGGGATCACATCCCATTAATCAGTGGAGCTCACAGCCAACACAAACGCTTTCTCCGTATGACGCTGACCTCAGTCATGAGGAGGACACATCTGGGCTCGGTTGGCTCAAAGTCATCACTTCATTAGAGGAGATGACAACTTTGCACTTGTTCCTTGTGCAATTTAGACATGGACATGGAAAAAGTTCAACCCTAAACTGCAGAGTGCCTGAACTCAGGCATAGAGCGGTTTTACATTTATATAAACTGCAGCTCACTTTAAAAGAGTCTTGGCATTTTGTGTGTGTGATTGAGTGGCTCGATGGTGTTTTAAACCCCACCGTCGTCTTCAAGGCAGCGCTGCGACCGTCGACCTTGAGGCACGTAACCCTAACCTTAACTCTAACCCTAACCCTTGCCTAACCCTAGTGCCTTCCATGCAGCGCTGCCTGGAAGACGACGTTGGGGGCTTAAAACTCCAAACACAGAGTGAGTGAGGAGCCCCCTGTCCTTAGTGAAGCCCCCCCCAGGCTTCCCACCTCCTCTATACTCTGCCCTTCACTTACCGTACCCCCACAGCACAGGAGGGATGGGGGGGGGGGGGCGTGGTTTCCTGGCATTGTTCTGTTATGTGTGTTATGCGTGTTATGTTTGTTACGTGGTGCCTGTTTTTACTGTTTCTGCACCATTCCTACCAGTCTTTATGTATGCACACAGGATCATGCAATGTGGATCATGCACTGAGGAAACTCACCTTCAGAATGTTCATGCAATCCAAAAAAAATTATAATAACGTGAATTAAGATCCATAGTAACCAATTTACTGACCTGAAAAAAACCCAAGTCTGATTTATTTTATAACCCGAAAACAGAAATCCGAATGAACTGGGAGCCAGTACTCGTGCTGAACGTCATGTGGATCCAACAACAAATCCTCCAAACCATACGGCAATATAATCAATCTATCAGATTTATTTTAAAGTGTAAAATTGTCATAAAACATGGTCTTAGGGCACTTAAAGGAACACAGAAATAACAGACGGCAGCAAAACAAGTGAACAGCATTAAAGCAGTAATAATCAATAAACAATCGAAAAGCAGCAACATAAGAGAAGAAGTGAGAAGGGTATGTTCGTGAAGGATGCAGAAAGGATGGTGTTTTATGGTTGGCTGTAGTACAATGAGTAGAGGGGTGGATTTTCAATCTAGATTTAAAAATGTCAACTGAGTGAGCTTCTTTAACATGTAGTGGAAGGCCATTCCACAGATGAGATGAGTTTACTAGAGGAATGACCAGGAGACCAGCGTCAAGGTATGCGGAGAGAGTGCGCCGGTGTAAATGGTGTAATAAGCTCAGATAAAGAAGGTGGTGCGAGTCCATGCATAGGTTTTTATTTTTTTTTATATTTTTTTATTTTAGGGCATTGTTTTTATAGGACAGCTGAATGCATGAAAGGAGAGAGCGAAGGGGAATAACATGCAGCAAAGGGCCGCAGGTCGGAGTCAAAACCGGGACCGCTGCGTCGAGGAGTGAACCCAAGGGTGTCGGACTGGGGGTGGAATGGGCCCTGAGTACCCAGAAAAAATATGCTAGAACGAATAGCTGTGGATGCGGGTAGGGGCCCGTAGAGAATGCCTTTCTACAGGGCCCAGAATTTTGTGCTACGCCCCTGAGTGAACACATGACACATATCCCCCCATGGTTGACAAGCTAAGGGTCGAGCCCCTCCAAAGGGTCACAACATAAATGAAAAGGCTCGTGAGATGATTAATGGGAGAGGAAAGAAGGCAGGAGTGGAATACTGGCTAATTTGATAAAATCATAATTTGAAAAGTAACTAAAGTAATCTGAACACAGTTTTCTTTTTAGAAATGAAATTAACTTCCATTCCCTGTGTGGGCGTCCCTGGAGTCCTACACCACTCCCCACTACTGACTGAGGATGTCCTGTTAGATCTGTGTGTGTGTGTGTGTGTGTGTGTGTGTGTGTGTGTTAATGAGAGATGGTAGGGTAGAAACCCCTGGCTGTGTGACTGCTCAGATAGCCCTCCACATCGGAGCTGGAAGGAGTGATCTGGCATCTGCAGGCTCCACGCAGAAAGACAGCGAGGCCTCAGGAGGGACCTGCCCTCTTCATCTCCACAACACTCTTCATCAATACCAAAGGTACGGTATAAAGTCCAAATCTATATTTCTGGAGATGTAACAAATCTGTTTCCGATCTAAATTTCTATACGAAAGGAACTCCGCCGATTTTACACATCAAAGTATGTTTACAGGTGTTAGGATGTACTGTGAGGTGTGGAGTTCAAAAGAAGTGTGCATACGGACCTCTGTAGCCCGCTGCTCATCTCCGATTCAGGCTACATCAGCCGCTACTAGCATTACACACTCGCATCTCATACCAAACTGTCGGCGGTCGAGTTGAATTGTGGATAACGTAGGCGACATGTTTTGACAAGGAAGAAAAATGTAGTAAAAAAAAAAAATAAAAAAAAAATACTGTCCATGTGAGTCAAACGATGTTATAGGAAGGCTTAATCGGTGGAGTTTATACCATCTGAACTGCATGTTGCTGGTTGTGAAATGGCTTTCTAACAATCTGTTGTGGTTTTAGTACCCACCTCAGAAAATCTTCTGAGAAACATTTCACCCCGCCACCCTCCTCCTCCTCCTGTGCTTGTGTGTTGTGTAACGTCTGAAAACATAATCAGATTAACCCCAAAGTAAATCTCAATTCTGTCCAGATATGAAACACTTTCCCTCTACTTTTCACTCCAGACCATGAGCACTCACGAGCACAACCACTCACTGGACTACTTCAATGGCACCCCGTGGTTCATCTACGAGTGCACCCTGGACCTGGACTCTGTGAGAGACTACCGGCGCATGGCCCTCTTCCTCGTTTACCTTTTCATCTTCATCGTAGGCCTGTTGGAGAACGCGTTGGTCATCTGGGTCAACTGGCGCCGGCGCCACTCGGCTAACGGGGTTCTCTTCTGCATCATTAACGTTAGCCTGTCGGACCTCATGGTGATTGTGATCCTGCCCTTCTTCATGATGGAGGTAACCATGGACAAGGTCTGGCTGTGGGGGCGCTTCCTCTGCAAGGTCACCAACCTCGTCTACGTGGTCAACTTCTACAGCAGCTCCTTCTTCCTGGCCTTCATGACCCTGGAGCGCTATCTGTCCCTGACCCGGCCCTCGTTTCCCGCCTTCTTCCCTGTGCTGGGCCGGCGCCGCTGGGTGCTCTGCGGAGGCCTGTGGGCGCTCTCCTTGTTCCTGGCTCTGATGGAGAACGTCCACGTGGATCTTCTAGAGTGGGACGAGCCGGGCTGCTACATGCTGCCCGAGCACAACTACACCGAATGGTTCGTATCGGTGACTTTCCTTTGCTTGATATTCCAGTTCGTCGGCCCGGCTGCCGTCATCATCACCTGTAACGTACTGATCGCTCGGGCGGTTCAGACAGCACCGGACGTGCAGGGCCGGCGGGACGTGTGGCTGGTGCACGTGTACTCGCTGGTGTTCGTCATATGCTGGCTGCCCTACCACCTGGTCATGTTCCTGATGATCATAGACGACCTGGAACCCTTCCTCCTCAGCTGCAACACAGTGGAAGCCCTCTACTTCTCATTCAGCGTGGTGCAGAGTCTGACTCTGTTCCACTGCGTCGCCAACCCCATCCTCTACAACTTCCTCAGCAAGAGCTTCCGCAGCAACCTGATCAACACCGTGGTGAGGTACATTCCCAGAGAGGGAACTGTGGAGCAGGTGGGAACAGGGACCCAGCCCCACGCTCCCAACGGAGGCGGGGGAGACCCGGGGAAGCAACGCAAGTTAAGTAACGCCAGCACCAGCCAGTCTGATGTTGGATCATAAAAAAAACGAAAAAGAAACTGAGATAAGAAAAGAGAGAGCGACAAGAGCGAGACAGAACTGAATCCAGTCTTGGTGCTTCAGAATACCAGAGGCTTAGATTGCACAACGTATCATCTCACTCATGGTCATAGTGCCGTTTGTTACGTAACAGAGGGGTTCACAAACACTTTCCTCTCATAATCAACTTCCTGTTTGGTTTTTTTTGTATCATGTAGCTGATCAGATTTAAACAGAGAAAGGCAGGAAATGTTTGATGTGCTCCCACAGGAACTCATGGCAACCTCTAAAGATGTCATGGCACAGGAGAAGAAAAGTGCCACACCAGGAATGTGTGTAAACAAATGTGAGGTCCGTCCAGTGCCAGATAAGACCAATCCTCATAGTCACATAAACATCTTGCAAATGTAAAAAAATATTTTATTTCATTACAAATGTAACAGATAAATCCTAATTACTAAATGCTTATTTATCTGTTCCTAGATGCTGCTGTAGTCTACATGTGCTGTAACATGGTTGAAATGCAATAAAACGCCATCAAACACTATTTGTATCAATTTAAGTTGCAGAAATTGTGTTTGTACTTTGTTTTAAGATTATTTCTTTGAGAGAGAGAGAGAGAGAGAGAGAGAGAGAATGACATGCAGCAAAGGGCCGCAGGTCAGAGTCGAACCTGTGATGGCTGCGGCGAGGGCTGAGCCTCCGCACACGCTCCACCAGGTGAGCTACCCAGGCGCCCCGCGTTTGTACTTTTGTTATCGTAAAGGCAAAAGTAGAGCAACGGGTAAGCTTGGGGGCATGCTTAATGGAAGCTTAATGTGTTTATTTTACCGAGACGTTTTGCTGTTCTTGCACATTAGCTATCTCCCTTCTCGCAGTCTTCATTACATGTACTTCCCTTTCTGTCTCCATCTGGAATGTGTCGCGTTCAACAGTTTAAATGATAACAAGGCCAAAAAAAAAAGGAAAAAGGGGTGTCAGTCTGCAGATGGCACAATAGCAGGAAGAGACCGGGGCTTTAAAAAAAAAAGAGAAGGGAGCAAAGGTCACAAGCCCCTGGAAGCAGGAGGTTCACAATGCTACGCAGGTTTCTGCAACTTCATCACTGAAATCCTGATGATGGATGGGTTTTGTGGTTCCGCACACGTTAAAAAGGTCATCGTAAACAGATTCATCTTTTCGGGGTGATAACAGTTTTCCTAGAGGCATTTATTCGATTTTTTTTTCAAAAAAAAATATAGAAAAAAAAAAAAAAAAAAAAAACAAAAAGGCCAACATAGAAACAGATAATGTATAAAGGCATAAAAAATATTTAGTTACACTTTCATCATAAATATGAGGTAAGACACAAATATCACACTGAAATGTGAAGTAAAAACACCTTTTATGTTTCAATGGCAAATAACATGCACTCTTTGATGTGTCATGTTGTACCTGTGGATTGAAGGAAAAAAAAGACAATTAAAAAGTCTGAAAACAGTGATAAATATAGGAAAATAATTTCTATGCTACCTTGATAACAGTGTGATTATCAACCACTGACATTAAAAACCTATCCTGGTATTTTATAAAGATACAGACTTGTTTGGAGTAGATGAATACAAGCGGGGCGCTGCGTGTCGGTCAACGATCCGGCAGCTTCCCTTCTTGCACTGACACACGACAGGATACACTGCCACCGAGTGGCTTCTTTTCATCTTAGTTCAAGGAGACCAAACCCTCCAAAACAGGTTGACTCAGTAAACGGCATCTGACAGATAATACGTCCACTACATTCTAAAAGTCTAAGTCTATTATAGAGCTGATGCCATTAGTCGATTAGTCGTTGCAAGCTTCTAAAACGTGAGGATTTGCTGCTTCTCTCTTTTTTTATATAATCGGTATTAACGGAATATCTTTGGACTGTTGGTGGGATAAAACAAGCTATTTGAAGATGTCACCGTAACGTAGGGCTGGGCAAAATATTAATATAAATCGATATCATGATATGAGACTAGATATCCCTTAGATTTTGGATATCGTCATATTGTAATATGAGTGTTGTCTTTTCCTGGTTTTAAAAGGCTTTACAGTAAATTTATGTCATTTTCGGAACTTACCAGACTGTTGTAACGGTTCTATTATTTCCCTTTACCCACTTAGTCATTATATCCACATTACTGATGATTATTTATCTATTTATATATTATATTATGTGTAAATATTTTGTGAAAGCACCAATAGTCAACACTACAATATTGTTGCGGTATCGATATCGAGGTATTTGGTCAAAAATATTGTGATATTTGATTTTCTCCATATCGCCCAGCCCTAGGCTGCATTACAGTAAAGTGATGTACTTTTCTGAACTAAGCTGACTGTTCTAGCTGTTCTATTATTTGCCTTTACCCACTTAGTCATTATATTAGTCATCGCAAATCTCAACATTCTATGTTTTTTTTAATCGAAGCATGTAAACCTATTTTAGTAGACCCCAAGAGTACAAATATGACGCTGAAAAAGAAGTATATTAGGGGCTCTTTAACTTAAGAGCAATTGTGACAACCGTTTTTTAAAATGTTTTGACATTTTACAGCAATTTAAAAGAAACACGACAATGAAAAGAATCGTTAGTTTCTGCCGTATTCGACTACCGGTATATGCAGTATGTGGTCCACGACAACCAGACACAGAGGAGGTGTAGGAGAGAAGACAGGCGGGGACATCAGGTGTCCACAGCGGGCAGCGGTTCTTTAGAGTGATCGTTGTACATGAAGGTCTGCTCGATGTTGAAGTCCGGGGGCAGGTGGTCCTTGTGGAGCTCCATGTGTGACGACACCAGCTTCAGCGTGGAGAAGAAAAGGCCGCAGACGGTGCAGCGGTACATGAGGGCGCCGGCGTGCGTCTTCAGGTGGCAGATCATGGTGGAGCGGCCCCTGAAGAAGCGCTGGCAGACCTTGCACTGGTAGGGTTTCTCGCCGGTGTGAATGCGGAGGTGGTAGGTGAACTCCCCCGAGTGGGCGAAGCGTTTGCCGCAGTAGCGACACCGGTACCATTTCTCGCGGACGCCCGCCGCCCCGACTCCCCCGTCCTGCCCTGAACTCCCGTTGCTCATCGTCCCAGAGGGCACGCTGTGCATTGACCCTGGATAAAACTTATCCGGCATGCCGAAACTCATTCCCAGCCCCATGCCCAGGTTGCTCATTTTAACGAGGCCACCGACCTCCCGTTGAGACGATGTGGACAGAGGGCACTCCAGAGACTCGGCTTTACGTTTGCCCAGCCAGCCCTGGCCCCCGGCGCCTCCAACCCCCGCCAGGGACTCGCTAGTGTGCAGGCTGAGGTGGTACTGAAAGGCAGAGGTGGAGCGGAAAGTCTGTGGGCACAGGAAGCAATGCAACTCCTCCGCTCCCGTCATTGCGCCTCCGTCCGCCCGGACCCTGTACGCCCTCAGCGCCGAGCGCTCCCTCTCCTTAGCTGCCGCCTCCTCGGCGTGGGCGATCATATGTCTGTCCAGCATGGAGCGCTCCACGAAGCAGCGGGCGCAGTGTGGGCAGGTGAAGACGGGCAGCGAGAGGTGGGCGAGGGCGTGCCACAGCAGGGAGCACAAGGAGAGCTGGGGGAGATGGCACACGCCACAGCTCAGGCTCTGGGGACACACGTGGCTCAGCAGGTGGTCTTTGACCGTCTGGGAAGGAGGTAAAAAAAAAAAAAAGAAAAACACACAAAATAAATGTGAGGACAGCATGAAGCAGGTGGTTAAAGAGTAATTCCGTATTCTTACTTTCTCTCCGTGTTACTGTCCGACGTCTCGTTGTGAAATCAGGTTTCTTTTACTTATTACACAAACGCCTCAACATACTGTAGGTTTCATTTAAGTTAGATTTCCACTTCAATTGCGGTTTCTTATATTATTCCAAGAGTAAAGAATCACCTGAAAGCTACAAAAACGTTTGTTTTATGAATGAGTCTAACCTCAGATCATTCGCTGTACTTTTAATGGTCTGATTTTATTCAGTTTTATTAGACTAAATGTTTTCTATCTTGATTGACTTTGTAACTGTTTTTTTTTTTGTTTTTTTTTGCAGCTAGAAACTGGCATACCCTACACCCAAAAAAAATTGTTGAATGTCCGCTTGTCTCGCATTGCCAGACCTCTCTCCACAGCACTGTGGAGTAAGGTCTGGCTACACCACAGATGCATTCTGGGATAGGAGAAAAAAAAAAATACGCTCTGGGTTGTTTGCATTTCTTTAAACCAATCACAATCGTCCTGGGCGGCACTAAGCTCCGGACGCAGCGACGGTGGTTCTGCTATATAGTCTCGGGAAGGAACAACACAGTAACGTGAGCTATTTATATTAGCTGGATACGTGGTTAAACCTCCTTACCAGTGTATCTCCGTGTGTACTTCGTCCACAACAGTCCCACCAATCGGTCCCAAAATGTCCCACTTAGAGAGGAAATGCCGTAAACATATTCTTTTTAAATCTTTACAATCATTCCCCGAAAGAACCAAGCAGGCCTGCCATGTTGCACCGTCCACACTTTCTTCAAACCTTGACATTTTCAGCGTGTAGCTCGCTAGCTCGAAGTCAGTTGTTGTTTCCCGAAGCGAACAGAGTTTGAGAACGACAACACACAGAGAGCGGAAGGCGAAGGACAAGGCCTGACATCAGACGCATGGATGTCAGACTTTATCCTGGACGTGCACTTCCATCGAGCCAGACTAAATGTCCACTAACCTGGAAGTCCTTGCTGAGGGTCTTGGTGCACACTGCACACTGCAGCTCCAGTCCCTGGCTGCTGTTGGTCAGCGCCACCTGTGGTATGGCGTAAGTGGAAGCTGTCTGGCGGTGGTGGCGCAGCAGTTTGTTTTGGCTGCAGAACTGCAAGTGACACATGTCGCAGGTGAATAGCTGCACCCCCACATGGGAGAGGGAGTGGGCGACAGCGGCGGGGCGGTCCGGGAACGAGGCCCCACACACTCTGCAGTGCCCCAGCTCCGTCAGGTGGGTCTCAGCGTGTCTCCTGATGGCGGCGGGGTCCGCTGGGAGAGGCACTGCGCAGGCTTTACATGACAGCATGTTCCCCGTCACCTGGAGGAGTGAGAAGCACTGTTTCTGTTGTGTTGACTTGGGGCTGGGCAATATATCCATATCATATCGTGATATGAGACTAGATATCATCTTAGATTTTAGATATTGTGATAGTTTAAGTTTAGTCTTTTCCTGGTTTTAAAGGATACATTACAGTAAAGTGATGTCATTTTGTGAACTTACCAGACTGTTCTATTATTTGCCTTTATCCACTTCCTCATTATAACCCAATTACTGATGATTATTTGTAAAGATATTTTGTGAAAGCACCAATTGTCAACCCTACAATATCGTCGTATATTGAAAGTGAGGTATTTATTCAAGAATATAGTGCTGATTTTCTCCATATCGCCCAGCCCAATGTTGACTCATGTTCACTGAAATGCAATCATTACCTGGCTGCTTGAGTTCCCCCCCTCTCCATTCTCCACATACACAAGATCGTCTTCATCGTCCTCCTCGTCTCCCTCGTCCATGAAGGTCTCGTCGTCGCTCAGCTCGATGATCTCCCCTGCCAGCTGTCTCCACTGCTCCTCCTCCTCGGCTCCCTCCGTGGCTCCATTCCTTCTCAGAGCCTCCCTCTCCTCCTCGTTCTCGCCCTCCTCCACCTCTCCAAACATCAGCCTGCCGTCCCTCCGGACGTCCACCACGCCGCCCTCCACTGATCCCACCTGCAGGCCGCCTCCAGGCTCCTCCGAGGACGACGGTGGGTCGCAGGCCTGATCCCCGAGCGGAGCCAACGAGTCGGTGAAGGAGCAGGAGTCGGGCGGTGCGGCGTCGATGCTCTGAGGCAGAGAGCTTCCTGTGCTCTCAGAAATCACTCGTCCATCTGTGTCTCCGTCCTCACGGCTGCCCTCTGCCTCCTCCTCCTCCTCCAGGCCCTGCTCAATCTTCAGCTGGAGCACAGGCCCCGGAGGCAGCACGCCATCAATCGGACCTCCTGGTAGTGGTTGATCTGCAGCCATCTGCCCGTAGCCGATATGAGACTGCATGTCTTCTGCCTTCAGCTCCAGAGACAGAGCCCCGGCGTGAGCTTCGCAGCCGGCGCTGGCCGTTCTGGCTTGGAAGACGGGCGAGGGAGCGGCAGCAGGGGTCGGGGCAGCAGATGAAGACAGAGACGAGCAGGAGGCGGCAGAGGAACACACAGACGACGCAGAAGCTGCACCAGCGGCAGCCACTGTGGACACAGCAGCAGCAGCAGCAGCGACCATGCTAGAGTCCAGGGAGTGGTCTTCAGGACTACCGGCTTTACAGTTTGCAGACCCAGAAGCCTGCAGGTCCGGGAAGGTAACGTGACAGGCCCTCACCAGTTCACTAACGCCCAGCCTCTCAGCCAGCTCGTACAGCACCCCGACATCTATGAGGTCAGTCAAGATGTCCCCCGTGTAGACGAACGTCAGCACCTTCTCGAAGTTGGCCGGGGAGATAAACTCCAAAGAGAAGGCCGCGGTGGACGAGGCTGGAGCCCGGGCGAACAGGTTACGGAAGTACGTCCCGGCGCACGCCAGCACTGCACGGTGGGCTGCGAAGGTGCGGTTGCCAACTTGCAGGAACACATCACAGTACTGGCGTGATTGCCGGCAGCGGTTGAGCTCAGTGAGAAGGCTGGCAGCATGGCCGGGACCCTGCAGCCGGATCCTCATCCCTGCTGCCACTCCTGGTGCGCTACAGTCCAACTGCAGGAGCAGAGAAGACAGTCAGGCACAACAGAAGAGGAATACGTGTGGTACCTTAACAGTCAGGCAACGTTTACTTTCTGTCCAATACTTGAATGTGCAGTCAAGGCCAAAGAACATACAGTACGTTCCGTTAACTGTCACTAGGGCTGCAACTAAACATTTTCATTATTAATCGATCTGTTTTATTGTCTATAAACTGTCTGAATTTCCCACAGCTCAATATGAAGTTTTTAAAATTGCTTGTTTTGTCTGAACAACAATCCCAAAACCCAAGACATTCCGGTTTACAATGACATGAAATAATATTACAATCGCGTAACAATATCACCAAGTGTTTTCAAAACAGAGCTGTTTCTGGAGACAATTAGAAGAACTATTAAGTCACTCAGCTTTAATTAATAACGTTAAAGACCGCAAACTAAGTCTGACATCTTGTGTAGTCATGGACTAACCCTTTAATTTCAACACATCATTTTGTCTATGGAAACACATGCTGGATATTTGCTACTTTGGTTGCTGTCTTCAATTATTAGTCAAGTACTTGAAATAGTAATTAATGTATTGATTTACAGTGAAATAGTCAGAAAAAAAACTGACTTCCAAACACAGACAGCTGGGGCATTTGCACCGGATGTATATGTATTTTAGATTGTTTTTATAAATACTTTAAAGTGCTTAATAAAACGTGAGCTCGTGAAAACTTTAGCTGTGGGTAATCTGATATCTGTCCCGCCAATACATACAAAGATATGTTTCCAAAAAACCCTTGTGTTACATCGCTTTGTTTTGACCATAGACTGTATAAACAACTAGGGTTTCAACACATTTTACACTCTGAATTTACATTTGATATATTTTGGTTTATTCCAACAAGAAGCTAACTGAGCTTAGCCAGTTTTCCAGACACATTATGTCAACTCTGTTCACTAAATCAGACACATTTTACAGATTTATTCGTAACAAAAATCGTTCTCGTTTGAACGTTTTCGTCTCGTTAGTCTCATGATTATGACTTACCCATTTAAAAGACGTTGGTAGGTGACGAACCTGCTCTTTGTTTTAAAGCAGTGTGGTGCTCGTCCACGGACTGTAAATCTTAGAAATGATTACCCTTCTGACAGGCCGTCGCATGTTGGTGACGTATGTCAACAAGAGTGCGCTGCAGGCGCCCCCTACAGTCTGGATGAGTCATACTGCACTGTGAAGGCGCAGACAGCATGCTGGGAAACAACTACTGTCAACAGTGGTAAAAAGTAACTAAGTACTTTTACTCAAGTACTGTGATGAAGTACAATTTTGGCATATTTGTAATATCCTGTAATAAGCCATTCAGCATAATGAGTACTTTAAGTCTATTTTTGATGCAAATACTTTGCATACAATTATTTGTTTTGTTAAATATTAGTTAATTTGCTCTCTTTGAGCTTTCATCTTTATTGTATATTTCTTTAAATGTAAAATCTTTTTTTGTAAGGTAACTGGTAACTTTAGCTGACAAATAAATGTAGTGGAGTACAAAGTACAATATTTCCCTCTAAAATGGAATAGAAATGTAAAATGTAAATACTCCAATACACAAAGTACCTCATCATTGGACTTCTTGCACTGCCAGTGGAAATCATATCGCATGCTTAAGTAAAAGTAGCAATACCACTGAGTAGAAATACGCCGTTACACGTAAAAGTAGTCTGGTATTAAAAGTACTGGCTAAGTATCAGCATCAAAACACACTTAAAGTACTGCACAAAAAGGAAGAAGAATTATGACCAAAAAAAGTCATTAAAATCAAGTCCAGGCACTCAAGGTTGGTTACAAAAAGTGATAAAAGGCCTTTAATAAATAGGGCAAGACATTAAAAATACACCAATGAGTGTCGGCTTGAGCCTTCCTCAAGGTGTAGTACACTTAAAGTACTGACTGTGCAGAATGGCCCATTTCAGAATCATATATCACTTAATTATAATTATTGATGCATCAATGTGCAATTTAGTGTACTGTATCACTAATGTTGCAGCTTGTAAAGGTGGAGCTGATTTGAACTACTTTATATACTGCTGATGGCTTAATCCTTTATAATAAATCAGAATGTATAGTGATTTTGATTTTGAATGAATTATCTGAATCTGTAAAGTAACTAATGTTGTCAAATACATGCAGTGCAGTAAAAAGTACAATATTGGCTTCCAAAATGTAACGGATTAGAAGTATATAAAGTACAGTATAAAATGAGAAAAAAAATGCAGCTAAAGTTCAAGTACCTCAAATATGTACTTCAATACAGTACATGAGTAAAAGTACTTTGTTACATTCCACCACTGCATGACTAAAGACACGCTATAAAACCACATTGTTATGTACTAGACACACCAAGACAAAAGAAAACACAACAAATGATCCTAATAATGCTAATTAAAAAAAGTTTATTTTATTCCGGTAACCATTTCTTTTAGCTCATTAGAGATTCACACAATCCACAAAGTGTCAGAAATAACTATGACACCTGCAACTCTTCATACTTCACTGTAAACTCCGGGGAATGACCTACACAACAGTAATATGAACGGGAATAATGTCTTTATGTAGTCGATTGGGCCATCCCAAATGAAACTTAACAAATAGCCACATGTTCACATTATGTAAAAGCATTTTGTTTACTGGTTTATGCTTTCATGACATGTAGGATAATAAAAAAAAAAAACTATAAGAGACAATGAAAAACACAAGCTTGACATATTTTCAAAACTACCAGTAGAAATCATTTACAAAATTGAGTCTTTGATTTTTCAGTTGTGTCTTGGTTACAGAGTTTAACATTAAGTATGTAGTATAGGTACATTTACAGTATATTAAAACGCCATATCTTTGACCTGTGAGAGTAACACTGACATATTCCAAACCATTCATTTTTCTAGTCTAAGCAGAATTATTTCAGCTGATTCGTCACTGAAAAACCATTTATATCGGCCAAACTGGCCTTTATACTGCTGCGACAGGCACACATAACTAACAACATGACATACTGTAGCTTTAATTTGTAAAGCCAAAGGAAATAAGAGCCGTTTTGGTCCAGTCACAACAAATTTGAATAAAAGCAGCACCCTCTCGGTGTATTGACCATACAGTCGTCCGACACTGTCCGCTCTAAAACTTGTTGCTTTTCATCATCATAGTTGGATTATTGCACTTCTTCTGGTGGAAGTGAAACAGGAAGCAGTTTGTCTGCTCTAAAATTACAGAAGACAGCTACAAAGTTCTACTTGAGTAATTTTTGAAATGAGGTCACAACAACACAGTATTTCAGCAACATATCTGTCATCAACAAATTGAATGAATATTGCTTTTAAGTCGTTTGATATGTTGTTCAGTCTTCAGAAGCTATTAATCCTTAGTACTATGATATGGTCCTGTCATTTTCCCTAAAGTACGCCCCTCTCCAAAGTATCCATGATTTCAAAAGGTTTCTAAACAATAAGCATCTTCCAGAGGTCAACAGCTCCTCCGTGTGGTGGCATCTTCAGTTGGCGCTACGACACCCGTTTCCTGGAGCTGGTTCGGCCCAGGCTGGCAGTGCTGGACCGGCGGGACAGGACGGGTGTGGCAGTGGTGGGGGACGTCTCGTTGGGACAGCCGTGTTGAAGCAAAATATCAATGCAGCCTTTGCTCCCTGTTTTTCTGGCCACCTTCATGGCTGTCTGGCCTTGGTTATCTTTTGCTTTCACGTCGATTCCGTACTGTTATGGGGAAAGAGATGATATTAACTCCTTCATAAGCTTATTCGCAGAGTAAATATGAATTAAAGGTAGAACAGTGTGTGCAGTGAAATGCAGTGTGCAAACGTGTTGCTTTCTTATTAAAGGACAATTCCGGCGCAAAATGAACCTAGGGGTTAATAATCGGTTAGTACCGAGTCGACTGTTCTCTGGGATATGTTTTCATGCTAATCGAATGTGTCGCTAGCTTGAAACAAGCTAGCGTAAAGTGGTGATTAGCAAACAACGAACGGCGTGTTTGAGCTATGTTACTGCATTACTGGTTGCACGGTGTTCGTCGTTCGACTGGTCATGACTGTTTCCCAAGATGGTGCCCGCATGTATACATGAACGCTATCGTCTTTATAATCTATCTTTTTAATAAACTGTCTGTACACTTACAAAGTTGTCATGTAGGGACACTCATTATGTTACGTGGAAGTGTTGTGCTATTTTGAGCCTTGTTAGTGGTATACAAATAGCGATTTACCCTCTGCCCCGAAGGCTAGCGTTATAAGCTAATCACCAGTTTGCGCTAGCTTGTTTCAAGCTAGAGACGCATTCGATTAGCATGAAAACAGATCCCAGAGAACGGTCGACTCGGTACACATATGTTATTAACCCTTAGGTTCATTTTGCGCCGGAATTGTCCTTTAAACTGCATGTTAAGTATGGCAGCTCCAATGGGACAAAGCAGACAAGCATCTTTGTCTATAAGACCCAAGACCAGAATATTAACCGAGGAAAGCAGGTAACTCTGGGGCCCCAAGATTCCGAAGTTCACTGCATGTCAATTGTTTTTTGGAAATTCTAATGCAATATAGACGCAGGCGAGCCCTGCATTATTAGCTAGTCTCATGTCTTGTAGAGTACAGGGGCCCTTTGCCTAAATCTCATTTTAAGACCTTTATTAGTTTATTTTGTGCTCAGGTGGTGCATATTGCTAAATCTCTTTAAGTTGTGTTTAATCAAATGAACACAGGTAATGGAGCCCTGGTTATTTCCTGAGTCTCTAGACATATAAAGCTGCACAGAACCCCTGTTGATCAAACGGTTACAGGTACTGTGAAACCACAGGAACTAAACTAAGAATTAAAAGTCCCTTTTGCACATTCCTGTTCAACCATAACTAAAGAGATGTGTAGATAAGCCAAATGAGACTGATGCATTCACAGAAAGAGGAAACAACAACACAGAGTCATGCTGTATTTACGGTTGCATGTTCTGTTCTGGAACTAAAATAACACCATGGTTCCTCAGGTCGAAACAAGTTCCTGAGAACGTTGGAAAGGTTCTTGGTCCCCTGGGGAAGCTGCTGAGGCGGAAACCCCTTTATTGTCTCTTTTGTGCACTGAACATAATCGGAACTTAAAAGTGACAGGGTATATTCATGTTGAACAGAGGGCAGTAGGTGGCCAACAGGGGCCAAAAGGAATCTTCTGCCTTGGGGCCCCCAAACCAGTTTATCCAGCCATGGCAAGACCATCTCAATGTGACCTATGTGCTGCTTTATTATGAAAATGTGTTACAGAAAGGAGAAACCCACCCAGATGAGCAGCTGGGTCATGACTACATCTCCCAGCTGACAGGCGGCGTGCAGGGCTGAGCGAGGCTGTGCGGTCGACCCGGCCTGTTGAGCGTTGATCTGTTCCTTGGTGCTGTGGGCCAGAAGGAGCAGCAGTCTGGGCAGATCCCTCTCAGTCACCGCAGACAGCAGCCACATCGGCATGCCGTCGCCTGGAGCCGGGGCCGGCTGAAGAGGCGGCACGAACGCCCGTTGTTCGTACTTTGCACGAATCCACGACTCTCTTCCCTCACTTGGAAAACAGACACACGCAGGAGATCCAGTCATGCAAAGGAGTAGGTTTTCACTAATGTGAAGCTCTGATGTTTGAGATCTGACTCGGCTCCCAATTTTTTACAAAGCTATCAGGTTGTTTCTTGCGGTAACAAAGTTTGCCAACTTTCACATCTCATATTTCCCACAAGCACTTGCAACAACAGCAAGCAGCTATACGGACATGTTTTTATGAATGTATTTGCCATCAACTATAACTCATCCTGTGAAGCATCTGTAAGAAGCGCATGAACAGAAAATAAATGTTCATATTTTGTATGAACAATAAATGTGAGAATGAATATATTTACCAATGTATATGTATTAATAACTACTTCTTCACTTTCCATGACAACTGAGCAAACTCCATCCACTGATGAAGGCCATGAGATGCTGGTAAAAGTATGGGAGAAATCTAGTAAGTGGACCTTTATTTGTTAAACTGCTATTTCCATTTCCTGGTGCTCGACATACAGTAAACCTGCCTGTAAATGATTTTTACACGTGTGTAAACAGTTGATAAATGTTTTGTAACATTAATGTGTGTAATCATATAATGGTAAATATGATTACAGCTATTAAGCTTTGAATGATGACAAGTTATCTGTTAGCACCACTTATGGATGATTCATAGGAGATGTTGGTGATAAATACATTAATGAACACTTACAACTATTCCTTATATTGTGTTATAAACTCTTACATGTTGATTTGAATACTGTACAGGCGTAAATTGAAACTAGTTGCTGTCTGAGAATGCATCCATCAATCTAAAAAGCTGTGTTCCTTGAGATAAATGTGCTGATCCACCCACCGTGTTGCCGTTGGTGTGGGTTTGGTCCGGCCCTGGGTGCAGCTCTCCCAGATGCTGTTGGCCATGTGGTTTCCAATGGCAGCCAGGACCTGTGTGAGCTCTCCAGGCCAGTCATCCAGGTCCAGCGAGCGGACGCGGGACAGGTGAGTCCCCAGGTTTCGATGGATCCCCGAGCACTCGATGCAGATCAGCGCGCCCAGGTTGAGACTGGCCCAGGTGGGATCTGCAGGGAGAAGAGAGAGAGAGTGGTTATTTTCCAAAATTAACTAACACAGATTATAGCGTGGCAGGAGTAGAAAGTGACTAAGTACTGTAGTTAAAGTGTAATTTTGAGGTACTTGTACTTTACTTACATTTTTCCATTGTCTGCTACTTTGTACACTTAACAGATGTTGTACACGTTTTTAATTACTTTCCAGATTTAGATCAATAATACAAAACACAATCAACAAATAAATTGTAATATTATTATGTCAATAAGACTTTATTGACATACATTTACAAGCCATATATATATATATATCTGTCTAATATAAAATAAATATGTAAATAAATTCAAATGAGCTCCACCTTTACCAGCTTCAACATTAAGGTGGTGTACATATCAGTTCATCAATAATCACAATCCAGTAACATAATACATATATATAGTATATATATACTTAATGACAATTTTATTTATAAAGCACCTTTTATTACACGTAAACTCATAGTGCTTTACATTTAAAGACAAATTATGCAAATATAAGCATAAACATATAAACAAAGCATAAATGAATACTACTGTATGGATACAGTATAAAAAAACGTAACTGACTTGACTAAAATAGTAAAATATCAGTACTTCTTCCACCACTGCAGAGTAGATATTTAAACAGTGTGAAATGGGGCACAAAAGCAGAGTAAATCTGCAGCTGGAAGGAAACTCACTTGGTGCTTCACAGTCGACACACAGACTGTTGCCCTTGGCGTTGCGGATGGCCTGCAGCGCTACAGCCTCACTCTGGCTGCTCCTCCGAGCCTGCACCATTACAAACACACACACACACACACACACACACACACACACACACACACACACACACACACACACACACACACACACACACATCAGTCCACAATTACAATTACTTATATCACAAGAACAAATGGTACTTAAAATCCATAGTGGCACATAGGAGAATGACATTATAATTAGGACTGTCTAAATGAATGTGATAATACTGAATTAATGCAAATTCTTTATAAAAAAAAAAAATGCATTCTGTGATTTGGGCCTCGGGCCACTCCGTACTTTATTATTTGAATTTAACCGTCTACCTCATAGTCCATCTGAAGAGATGCAATGCATTTTGGGTTGGTTGAGAACAGTATGTCCAGTAAGCTCATGTCTTATACCCAGAATGTCTTGCTGATATACATGCACGTACACAAAATCTGCAAACTATGCACTTGGAACTACATACTGTGTATGAAAAGTATATTAGCACAACCTCCATTCACCTGAAGCCCACATCCAGGTGCTCACCTGTTCCTTATTCCCCAGTCAGTTACCCCAAAGTTGGATTGTGCACAGATTTACTTAATCCACTAATCAAGGCAATTCTACTGGAATTAATTTGTTTTGCTGCGGGGTTTGAAGGCAGGGTTGGTAATGTGCCCATAAGTTATTTATTACTGTTGGGGTGTAAAGACCATTTCAAACATTATTTAAAAAAGTGTAGTTTTTTTTGCACAGGGGTCAGGGGTTATTACAGGATAGTGTTTTTCAAAGTAAGATCCTGGCCTTATTTCTCAAAAACTAATGTGGTTCCTCAGGGTTGTGTGAGTGTTAAATAGGTGTTGGTTTGGTAAATATGCTTTCCAACAGTGAGTGTGGTTTTTATCAGCTATGACTAACAGTGCTGGCAGCAACCACACAGCTGTCATCAGATTTTGATTCAGATGTCGCTAAACTATTATTGGTGCAGAAAAGCAAATGTGTGCTCATGTAGGATCCTGTCACTGATTGTGAAAATAGCTGTGTATGGCCTTTAAACCGTGTGTGTACCTTGTTTCTGCCGCTCTCACAGGACTGCAGGCTGGCCAGGATCTGGCTCTCTATAGCTGACACCCACGCGTCCCGGTCCTCCAGGCTCCCAGCCTCAAAGTGCCACGTCTGCCCCGTGAACGACACTATGATAAAGTCTGCATTCTCTTCCTCTGCGAGTAAAAGGGAAGCAGAACAAACTCATGTAACATTGCATGTGTAAACAGACATATCATTTACGATGGATTAATATAATGGGCATTATGAATCCACAGTCAGTGAATGAAGTACAAAAAACAAATGCAAAACAACAAAACGGCAGTTTGAAGGAAGGTGAGAACAGAACAATCTTGAGGTTGTTACAATGGAAACAGGTCAAATGAACAACTCAAGCTTGGGATGTGAGACACACTGAAGAGGAAAATATATTGTATGTAAATCAGAGCACAGGCAGATTAAGCTCCATCCCTTGTTACCTGTCTTATTAATGTTTCTCAAGCTACCAAAGCTTTTTAATTTCCACATTTTGCGTTTGGCTGCAGAGCGAGAGATAAGCACAGGGAGAGGAAAAAAAGAAGAGAAACAGAGAAAGACAAGTACAAGTGTTAAGAGAAGGCTGTTAAGAAATATTCAGAGAGAGACAAACGCTAATCTGTATCCTCGCAGAAGAGACAGCGGTGGAAAATAAAGGATTAAGAAAAAGGAAAACTGCATAGGAATATATGTAAATAATGTGAAGTTGTAAACATCATTTCTTTGATAGGTTCGAGTTGTTTATAATAACATCTGCAATAATTAAAAACCTCAAAAACATACTGTTTTATTAATGCATTCATTTTCTAGTTATGCCTTAAACTGATGCTTCTTATCACTCACTATAGTATCTGTGTATTTATACAGTCGACATAAAAAAAACTCTCTTTATCACACTACTAACAGTAGCAATTGCATTTAATGCAAAGACTAGTTCCAAACTGAGTCTCTGTGTTGAGTTACCTTCAGCCTGACCAACGGCTGCATCTCCTTTCTGATTCATGCTCTTCTTCCTCCGGTTCTTCTTCCTGTCGCTCATGGGAGATGATTGGCCGGGATCTTTTCCAGTGGCTGCTCCTTCAAGGGCATCTGACATTTGGTGTGAAAAGAATGTACGTAAAGGTTAAAGGTGCCTTTATTGTCATTTCTAAGCACTCACATACATAGAAATGGAATGTGTCACTTAACCCATACTATACATATAGGAGCAGTGGGCAGCTGCAGCACCCAAGCAGGCACGTGCACACATAGATATCAAAAGGGGCTTGAGCACCTGCCCCTTTTCTTCCTCGAGTGCCCTTTTTGCTGGATGCATGTATTTTTTTTTAAATTATTATTATTAATGAATATAGCCTATATATTTTCCTGTTTGCACACAGCTTCCCTGTCAAACAAATGTATTTATTTAATTGAAAAATCATCAAACTATATCAGATTGTACTTTGTAAGGGAAATAAGATAAATTGGTATGGTTGCCAGAGTTGTGTTAATATATTTAACGTTTTGTTTAAATTTCAAATAAATATTTATTAACTATTAGGCCTTTTTTTTCCTTGAGCCCCTGACGCCCAAAATGTCTGTGCACGTCCCTGTATGTATGTATGTATGTATGTATGTATGTATGTATGTATGTATATCTATGTATTTATGTATGTATGTATGTATGTATGTATGTATGTATGTATGTATGTATATCTATGTATGTATGTATGTATATGTATGTATGTATGTATATATGTATGTACAGTATGTATGCACTGTATGTACAATATGTATGTATGTATGTATGTATGTATGTATGTATGTATGTATGTATGTATGTATGTATGTACTGTAGGTATATCTATGTACAGTATGTATGTATTTATGTCTGTATATCTGCATGTACAATATGTATGTATGTATGTATGTATGTATGTATGTATGTATGTATGTATGTATGTATGTATGTATGTATGTATGTATGTATGTATGACAGCAGTGAATGCAGTCTTCAAAAAAGTGTTTTTGAAGTGCTGGCAATGACTAAAAGGTTATTACATACCGACACTTTGTGCTTTGGTGGACAATGAGGAGGGGCAGCGTTGGAGTGCTCTGTCTCCACCTTGAGACGACAGACCACCTGACCGATCGTCAACCACAGACAGAGTGGCTGGACACAGCTGAGGAACTGACAGCCAGAGAGGAAGGGAAAAGTTAATATGCCGTATGTCAAATTTAAATGATTTGCAAGAATGAAATCCTCTGTTTGTTATTTATTAAAACCTTTGACCCAATGGAATGAAACATATCACGCTGGAACAATTATTCAGATTCATACATATACTGTACAAGTAAAAGTCTTGCAATCAGATGTTTTACTTAAGTAAAAGTACAGACGTTGTAGCAACAGATTGTACTTAAAGTGCCAAAAGTGGTAGTACTCATTGTGCAGAATATTTCCTGTTATTATTATTGATAATAATTGAGTTCAGTATTATTGTTGCATTAACATGTCAGCTGTACTTCAATGTTGTCGCTGGTGAATAAGTTTGATATATAACAACGCATCATATTTTATAAGATAATATCTTAATCTGAAAAGTAACTAATAATTATAGCGGTTTAATAAATGTAGTGGAGTTAAAAGTAAAATACTTCTCTCTGAAATGTGGTGGAATACAAGTATACAATGGAAGGAAATTAGAGTACTTCAGAATTGTAGGCTCCACAGACAAGTTAGGGATGTCAGAAAGAATTTTGAATTTCCATACTCTGTATACGTGTACACAGAAAGAAGTACCTGTACTGGTGCTATCGGCGGCTGCCGGCTCCTTACTCAGCCCGTTGACTCCGGGTGCAGAGGCGGGGGGGACAGGTGAGGGCCCCGCAGGAGCCACGGCTCTCGGAGGACGTTTCCCGGGAACTTTAACTGTCACACGCAGCAGGTCGATTTCCTTTCCATGGATGTTCTGTGTGTAGTCCTGAAACCGACAATATATCATTCACATGTTAGACGCTCTTACCAGAAATACAGATTAACAAGACACTCACTTTTGGAAAGAAGAAGTAATTCTTCCTCCTCCAAATTATGAGATGAATTCTTAAATAAGTGAACACAACTTTGCTGCTACAGCCTGATATGATCAATAGCTTATGGTGGCTAATGCTAGCAAACTTTAGACAGAAACTTAGAGGTACAGTACTTCAAGTTGTACACAGAGCACTAGGGCTGTCCTTGATTGAAGAGATTCTAAGTCACTAAACAACACTCACATCATTTTGTCGACTAATCGATTAGTTGATTTAATCGACAGATCTGTGTGCTTTGAGATGTCATAAAGACTAGAAAAGCACAGTATAAATACATTCATTTACCATCTGTAAAACTGAGTTTCTCCACAAAGAATCATGCAACAGCACCACTTTCAATCTTGTGTTTACCTGAAATAAGTTTCTTGGGAATTCATTTCTTGGAAATCATTCAGCATTAAAAAAAACATTTAAAAATGACTTCTTAGAAGAAATCTTAGCCGACTAAGACCATTGCTGACTGCTCGACTAATCGACTAAGAGGATGCAGCCCTACTTTCAGCCAATGGTGGCGCAGGAAAACTCAATGTCAAATACAAATGTTAAATCAATCTGAATGTTTTCTGGGGGGGAAAAAAAGAAGAAAAAGAAATCAATAGTAAAAGTTTCAAAGCAATTCCCGTAGTCCTGTACTGACAACCATTGAAATTGAAACCGCAGTTAAATGTGAAAAGCTGCAGATACGATCGAACTCTGAATCCTTCACTGTGTGTTTTACTGCTGCATTGATCCGTCCTGCGGTGTTCGCTTACACTGGAGCTGGAGTGGTAGGACAGCGTGCCATTGTTGGACAGGGTGACGTATTTCTTCTTCCACTCCTTATTCAGAGAGCTTCCGCTTCTCTTCCAAAGGATGCTCTGTCAAAAACAACAACCCGAGGTCAGTGCACTCGTAACAAACCGGCGCTCTGAGCCAGCCTAAATTTAGAGTCGAGACAGTTTCTTCAAAGTGTAATGGGGTCTGACAACAATAGCTGAAACACATTATTAATAGAACATTCTTGTGAAACACATTTCTTCGTGCTGCTTACGTAAGATGAAATTAAATAGCTTGTTCCCACCTTGATGCTGAAGAGGGAATCTGTACATATTATTGTGCTGCAAGCAAACTGAAGCATCATTGAACTGAATAGTGATGTGTCTGCTCTTTTAAGTATACGAATAGAGCTGGCTCCCGGACGATTTCTTTTTTCTTGTTTTGTTTTTTTGTAAATGAATGTCTTATTAAGACAAAATAATAGGATTAATCCTATAAATACATTCCAGAAACGCCTCACTCACTTTGGTAATAACATTAAAGGAGACATATCGTGCTCATGTTCATACTTGTATTTTGGGTTTCTACTAATGTTCAAGAAACACATGGTTTATATTTTTCGTATACTGTCTGTCTGAATGCACCTGTATTCACCCTCTGTCTGAAACGCTCAGTTTTAGTGCCTGGCTCTTTAATAAAGCCCCCCCCTCACAAAAAGCGCAGTGTGCTCTGATCGGCTTGCGAGAAAGACATGGTGCACCTTTGCAAAGGTAGTTCTAAAGCTGTGGTATCTTTTAATCTTTTTAATGATCCTGCATGTGACATAGGAAGGGAAGCCAAATTTGAATGGCTTGTTAAATCCCATGTTTTCTGATTTAATTAGCCCACAAAAAACTGACTTGGCTGTCTTATTATTTCCGAGTTAGTGGGTTGGTAAACACTCCAGGTACCTAAATGTACAGTATGTGCACAAGCACTGAAAAAGGTGAGTTTTTCATGATATGTCCCCTTTTAGAACCAAGCATGGTGAGACTTTTGTATGTTGCACTGATTGACATATCTCACGTTTCAATCATCAATATGGCTAAATATTTTTACGAAAAATCTTTTGGTTTAGTATAATTGCTTTGAATAATTTAAGTGATAAGCGATATGCGCACACATCCCAATCATAGGTTCAAACATTTTGCTAAATTTGGCTACCATTATAAAAGCCAGAAGTGGTTCTAAACGAAGAGGTGTTTGGGAGCCTCTTACTGCTTAGTGCAGCCAAATGATCTGGCTCTCTAAAAAGAGCTGTGATTCCCATCGCTTACATTTAAAAGTGTTATTTTGTGTTCTGTTCTGTAATGTTAGCCAAACCTGTTTGATGGGAACGCCCCGCGCGCTGCTTGGGTCTCCTTTAGGATCACCGGACTTCTTATCTGTGTCCCGGTTCTGAAATCAAAATCAAACAGCAGGGAGGTGTTTCAACAGAGACACTCTCAGAGAGAGAGAGAGAGAGAGAGAGAGAGAGAGAGAGATTCAGAGATGAATGCAGTGAAATGAGAGTGAGAGATGACGGGAGACTAAAAGGTGTGAGACAGCCATCAGTTGGCAACAACTGACCTTAAAGAGGGAGGGCCGTCTGGGGATGCCCCTCAGTGGACGGGAGGTGACACTGCCTCCCCCCTCTCCCTGTGCAACCCGCAGATCTCGATGACCAATCACAGGGGTGGAGGGCAGGGAGTAGGTGTAGCCACAACTCGGGCCATTACTGGCCTGAAAGGTGGTGCAAGGGTGGAGGGGGGGAGAGCCGGGTCAGGAGGGTGGAGGGAGGAGATGGAGGGGATGGAGGTGTGAGAGAAGAGATGGAGAGAGTGAGAATGGGCTGAAAGATGAAAAACAGGTGGAATGTACAACAAAGTGGGCGATGATCGACAGTGGGATGTTTTTTTTTAGCCGTCGATCATGGTGAACGAGTGATGTGATACTGAGGGAGCTGAGATGGATGTGGAGTGATGGACGGTCTGGGGAAAGTGCTCTGTAAATTACATTTCAGTTTGATAGATGGTTTTAACTTTATAAGGCGCGTAACTCTTAAACTGTTCAGAGAAAGCTCCACATTCTCACTTTGAATCTGGAAATCCTACCTGAGTCATGTTTTCAAAATAAAAGGATTCTTTTCCATGGAATCCCTTTTTCAGGACGTAATGTTTTTTTTTTTTTTTACTTATCAATACTGAAATATGTAGAGAATAATGACTATTTTGACACCAGGACCACTAATTAATGCAAACAATAAAAAAAAATGCTCAGCCAAATTGAGAAAAAGTGACACCAGCATGGCAACAGCCGAACACCTTCATGTGCGTCCTGTTTTTTATCAGGACTTATGTAATATCTGTCTAGACTGGAAAAAGATTGTGTTTACCCAATCAAGAGAACAATAACAAGTTTCACACCTGAACACGTTAGTATTCAGCGCTCTAACATCGTTGCATTCCTTGAACGTTTCTTTCGCTCTTCCGTCAGGGCTTTAGAAATATTTCTGTGTGTGAATCTTTGAGAAAACAGTGCTGTTGGAATTTCTTTGGGGGGGGTATGCACAAAAGTCAGCTGTAGTGGGATATGTGGGATGGGAGATACGTGTGGCTCAGTTGTGTGGCTCTGTTCAGTGAGCATTTTGTTTTCTATTCTTTTTTTTGTTTTGTTCTATTTTTTTCTGGAAATCGTGCAATACTGTGTTCAGTGAGATAGAAACAGAAATTGATTTTGTCCACATGGATGATGCACAAAGACTGAATTGGCATTTACGCACATTCAATTTACTTAAAGAAAGCCTGGGAGTTTAGCCATACACCAGGGTTTTTTTCTTTCTTCTTCTATTTGGTGTACAACTTGAAGTTATTTGAAAGTACACTGAGTATATAATGGCAGTGGTGGAAGACGTATTCAGATCTATTACTTGTGTAAAAGCAGCAATACTACAGCGTACAAATACTCGGTACAAGTAAAAGTCCTGCACTCAAAACCTTACTAGTAAAAGTATACTAGCAAAATATACTTTAAGTACTCATTGTGCTGTATGGCTGATTTCAGAATAATGTATATTATAGCACTGGATTATAATAATTGATGCATTAATGTGTTCATCACTTGTTCATCAATGTTGCAGCTGGTGAAGGTGGAGCTCATTTTAATCACTTTATATACTTATGGTAATATGTAATAATTGATTACTGTAGTTGGTTTATATGTTGTATCATTAATCAAATGTTGGTACAAGTACAATAACCCTGTGAGATGTAGTGGAGTAACAGCAGTAAAGTACAAGAACCTCAAAATGAAGTACAGTGAGTAAATGTACTTAGTTACATTCCACCACTGTATAATAGTATCAACTGATATTTTTCCTTTGGTTTTGTGTTACCAGATGATGTCTTTGGATGTTTTTTTCTTTTTCTTTTTAAGATTATTTTTTTGGGGCTTTTCCCCTTTATTTGTGACAGTGATAGACAGGAAAGGGAGGAGAGACAGAGAGGGGATGACACGCAGCAAAGAGCTGCAGGTCGGATTCGAACCCGGGCCACTGCAAAGGACTCAGCCCACACGGGGCGCACGCTCTACTGGCTGAGCAAGAGTACGCCCCATCTTTATATGTCTCGGATGTTTGAATCTATAACGGTGTCCCGTCTCTTCCGTGGGAGAGGAGCCAAATGTTTGTCATGACACACAGAAATAAAAACGATCTAGCTCCAGCTGTTAGGATGAGGTACGGTACCTGGCCGGGGAGCGATGCTGATCCAGGTGTGGAGCCTCCAGAGTGACTGGGAGAGTTGGGAAGAGACTTGCAGGCCTGCAGTGCTGCCTGCTTCTTCTGAGCTACAATCTTCTGGGCAGCTGTAAAACATAACAGATGTTAAACGGTTTCATCAGACGTAGGTGTCACGTATAGCAGCAACAAGGCCCCAGACCCCCACTGACATTGACTCTTAACCCCCCTTCCCTAGTCACTATACTTTGCACTAACCTTCATTATGGACTATACATCTGCCCATTGCACATACTACTGTCTATACCCATTCAGCCTCCTTTTTTCCTATACGCTACATTTTTTTACTACAGCTATTTTGTGCATATTTGTTTCCGTCTCTGTATTTATCGTTTATTTCTTATGAATGTTTAATATGTTTGTTTGTGTGTGTATGCACCAATCACCAAGGCAAATTACGCGTCGGTGTAACTTACTGCGGCAACAAAAACCCTTTTTTTCTGATTCTGATTGTGATTTCAGTCAGCTCACCCTCTGAAAACACTCGATCGACGTTGAACCCGTAAGTCGCGCAGGTCTCGTAAAACAGCGAGTGACGCACGTCGATACACAGCTGTCTGGCTCTCTGATCCTCAATCACTCGAGGGTTGGTGCTGCTGATTTTATCTGCAACAAACAAACAAAGTCAGTGAAGAGAAAACTGTAAATTGGGATAAAACCAGCACTGCAAAGAGTCATTCAAATTAAAAAAAATTCAAATGTGACTCATAGACGTAACAATGCCTCCGGTAAAGTAGGTGGTGTGCAGTATAAGCAATGGTTGCAATCTGCTATAAAAGGGAAGGAAGATGATGCAACTATGCATGGTTGAAGCAGGGAGAGAACTATATAATCAGAACTATAATTCTGAACCATCAGAACTATATAATAATAATGTATGTGTCCCTACAAATGTTTAAACTATGTTCATGTTAAACTTTTAATCATTAAATTAATGTAAAAATAAGACGTACTTTCTTAAGTGAAGTCAACTTAATTTGTTTTCATTTTCAGATCACTTCAGAGCTTTTAAACACGCTTTTAAATACATTTTTAACATTTACATTTACATTGAGTTCATGACTTGAAATGATGAGTTGAATGAATGCAAACAATTTAGGTTTTTAAAGAAAAACTTCCCAGCATGCATTGTTTTAGAGTTAAAACTCTCCGGAGGATTTCTTTTTTTAACTGTAGTCTGAAGAAAACACATCATGATGGAAACTTGCTGTTTGTCTTTTAATACATAGGTTATAATATGTCACAGTTGTTTCCTCTCAATAAAACAATATGAATTATGATGATGATTAGTGTTCACTTCAGTCCCTCGTTAACTTATGAGTGTAAAGACATTGCTGTCTTTACACTGACTCTGGCTCCACAGCCACATGAAAACTGGATTCTTCAAACTGTGAGAATGGAAATCAAATCTAACGTGCGACTGAACAGTTGTTGCATTTTCACAACTCATGAAAAGATTTCAAAATGTTTCACAGTGTGCAGTATTATGTAACGTGGTTCCAGAATAAATCTGCGTGGTGGGGATTTGTGTGCTGACCTTGGGTGCCGACCACTATGACTGGGATGTCCGTGCGCTGTGCACTCAGCTGACTGTAGCGCTGGTAGAGCTCCTGGAAGCTGCCCTCGTTCTCCAGACTAAAGACCAGGATCACTGCGTCCACCCAGCTGCTGAACTGAGGGAGGAAGAGGAGGATACAGGATAAGACTGCAGGTATTACAGTTTTACACACTAACTTCTCTCTCTCTCTCTCTCTCTCTCTCTCTCTCTCTCTCTCCCTCTCTCACCAGTGGTGGAAGAAGTATTCAGTTCCTTTACTTAAGTAGAAGTACTAATACCACACTGTAAAACATGCTCTGTTACAAGTAAAAGTCCTGCATTGAAAATGTTACTTAAGTAAAAGTATGTAAGTATCAGGAAAAAGTATTTAAAGTATTAAAAGTAAAAGTACTCAATGCAGAAAAACCCTCACATTTTAGAGACTGGAAAGGATCCAAACAGTTGTGTGTTTAATGGTCTAATCATTTCAGCTGGACTTGTAGGCCGTTATATTGTGGGCTAGTTTCGTTTAAAACATCAGATTTTATAAACTACATGAGTTTTTTGGGTGCAAACATCTTAATTAGTAAAGTAACTAGTAACTAAAGCTGTCAGATGAATGTAGTGGAGTAAAAAGTACAATATTTCTCACTGAAATGTAGTGGCGTAGAAGTAGAAAGTGGTGTGAAAAGAAAAGACTCAAGTAAAGTACAAGTACCTCAACATTTATACTCAAGTACAGCACTTGAGTAAATGTACTTATACAATACATTCCAGCACTGATGATGGATGATGAAGTCTGCAGGTATTACAGTTTTGCACACTTACTGCTGTCTCTCTCACTCTCTCTCACACACACACACACACACACACACACACACACACACACACACACACACACACACACACACACACACACACACACACACACACACACACACACACACACACACACACACCTGTGCATCAGGGGGTCCAGCTTCCTCCCGGATAAGCAATAAATGACTCTGTCCGTCCACCAGCACTTCCTTTTTATACCGGCCACCTGACAAGGACAATGACAGACATGTTATTCAGCAGCTGGTGGTGACAGATGGAGTATGAAACCATCTCACACACAAAAACAATCAAATATGACACCCAGCAAGCAAAAAATATGTTTTATATGACTTGTTATTTATAAACCAAAAACTAATTTTCACCAGCAGTGAACTCAACTACCTGAAGGACCAGTAGTGGAGGAAGTACTCAGATCATTTAATTAAAAGAACTAATACTACACTGTAAAAGTACTATGGTGCAAGTAAAAGCCCTGCATTGAAAATGTTACTCAAAGTTTCTAAAGCTCTGTCATTTTTTATACAATGGTCTTAAATGACCTGTAACAGCAAACTAGACTAACAGTGAAAAGAACGTTGTTTTCATATAGTTTTTAATAAGGCATCTGCCCGGGTCCAATTTTCCAGCAGTCACAGAATGATTTTTGGCAGGTTGACAGCGCTACAGTAACACATTCTGATGGGTCACAGATTTCTTTTGTATCACCGGAAAAGCCTGTGTTAGCGTATGCCACTGGAGCCAGGTAAAAGGAAGGAGGAGATGTTATTTTAGACGTTATCTGTTGTAGTTATGGCTAATACTGGGACAGGGCCATCACAGGAAAGAAGGAAATTAAACAAAGAACAACTAAAATATAAAATGGAAAGTGAAAGTGAGTCACACTTGGTCAGGCTTTCAACAGATGGAGTCAATTACGGGATTGTAAATGATTGAAAAACGTCCCCGAATTGTCCCTCAGGTATGTAATATGTCTATTTAATTCATGAAACAACTTGACAGTCCGCTATGTGGTTGTACTAAATCAACCTTGGGGTTAATAACACATGGGTACCGAGTCGACCGTTCGCTGGGATTTGTTTTCATGCTAATCGAACATGACCAGTTTTATCGAAAAACCGCTAATTAGCTTATAAAACTAGTCGTCGTGGCACGGGTAAAGTAAAAAGAAATCACTATTTCTATACCACTAACAAGGCTCAAAATAGCACCACACTTCCACGGTAGCGTAATGAGGGTCCCTACATGTAAACCGAAGCACTGAGAACTTTGTAAGTGTACAGACAGTTTATTAAAAAGATAGTTTATAAAGACAGTACTGTTCACATATACAGGCAGGCGCCATCTTGGGAAAACGACCAGTCGAACAACGTGTAACCAGTAACCAGTAACATAGCTCCAGCACAACGTTCGTCGTTTCTTTTTACTTTACCCTTGCCCCAATGACTAGCGTAATAAGCTAATTAGCGGTTTGTGATAAAACTGGTCACATTCGATTAGCATGAAAACCAATCCCAAAGAACGGTCGACTCGGTACACATGTGTTATTAACCCCTAGGTTCATTTTGCGCCGGATTTGTCCTTTAAATTACATCCCCCGGACGTTTTCCTTTTACTCCATGTTTGTGTTGGCCTACTATTTTCTTTTCCCTTGTCCCCCTGTAATGTTACTTGTGTAAAGTGTCCGTGGGTTTTATGAAATGCGTTATATTAATATAAGTTATTATTACGTTGGTTGCTACAACAAACTCGTATTGCTTTGGTTTGGCTCACGAGGGATCCAAAGTAGGCTAAGTTACTGTAAGCAACACCTGAAATGCAACGATGCATCTGTAACTTAAGCAAAACATTCATTGCGACTATATGACCTCCAGGGTAACGCTAACTCAGTAATCTACAGTGGGCAATACAGAACCATAAAGAAAAGACCATTATGACAGCAGGTGTGGTAAAAACACTACCACTTTTGTCCAAAGCGGCCGCTAGAATCAACACAAACTGAAAGTTACATATAGCCACTTTCAAGGTGCTGTAGGTAGGATTGTGAAGATCCAATATTTGAACATTGACAACTTCTCAGTCCCTCCCCCCTTTCTGCTAAAGCCCAAAACGTTCTCCTAAGCCCCTCCCCCCACAAAGGAGAATGAATGGCTGTGCATGAGCAGTGATTGACACGCAGTTAGACACCCCCCCTGGCCCTGATTGGTGCATCTGAACAGGGAGCTGTGTATTTTTGCAAATCGCACAACTGTAGGTGGAGCCAGAGGAGCCAGATTTTTTTTTTTTAAATGACCTGCTTCATGTAGTTGTACTCGAACATAGGGTCAGTTTTAGCAAATATGACAGAAAGTTAGTTTTATAAGTCTTACCTACTGCACCTTTAAGTAAGTACGAGCTTTCAAAAGAATGGTTTATAAAGCTATTTTTTAGGGTTACAGCTGTGGATGTTTTTTATTTTGTATTTTATTTCTGGAGGGAAGCTTAAATTGATAAGAATGTAGGACAGGCATACATACACAATCATTGTACTTCTGCCTGTAACTCTCACTCTGAAGTACTCTTTTTACTGTCTAGACTGCTTTGTATACTAGATGTTATATTGTACATACTGTTTATACTTTTTGTATTGTGTATTGTGAGGACTGAATAAAAACACTACTACGACTATTACAACTACTACTACTACTACTACTACTACTACTGAAGTAAAAGTATGTCAGTATAATCATGAAAATGTCTTCTTAAAGTATTAAAAGTAAAATTAGATGACCCTGACTCTTATAATATTATATATTCTGTCATTAGATTAGTATTACTCATGCATTATTGTAAAAGCAGGAGTTACTGTTGTAGTTGGTTAAGGTTGAGCTCATTTTGATGATTAATCTTCTGATTATTTTCTCCATTAATTGATTAATTGTTTCGTTTGTAAAAATGAAGAAAATAGCGATAAATGCTGTTACAATTACCCGAAGCCCAAAGTGATACCTTCACAATGTTGTCCAACCAAAAGTCCACACCTCAACATTATTATGAATAAATTGAAATAATTCAAATGAAAAGCAGAACATCTTCACATTTGAGAAGCTGGAACCGTGAAATGTTTTTACATGAAAAATGACAAACAATTATTCATAGTTATTAATAGTTTCCAATTAATTTGACTAATCGTTTTTGCTGTACATTACATTTTCACATGTTTTGTGTGCAAAAATCTTAATTTGTAAAGTAACTAAAGCTGTCAGATGAATGTAGTGGAGTGAAAAGTACAATATTTCCCTCAATATTGGGCAGTAAAAGTAAAAAGGGGCATGAAAATTAAAGACTCAAATCAAGTACAAGTAGCTCAAATGTGTGCAGTACTTGAGTAAATGTACTTTACATTCCACCACTGTAAAGGACACACAATATAGAAGATGTACTTGTACTTAATGTTTCTCACCGTCAGGCTTCTCAAGTGCAACATAGCTGCCTGTGATGTATTTGTTCACCAGTGCTGACTTGCCGCTTTTTAGACTTCCCAGAATGCCCTGAGAGAAGAGGGAAGAAATACAACACCAGAAAGTTAATTCAGAAAATATAACTCTCAGACAGAATTAGTTCCTCCATCTAATATGTTTTTGTTCCTTTCAGTCATGTTCAGCCTTTCAACAGATTTGATTGCTTTATTGTAGCCAGTGGTGGAATAAGTATTTAGATACTTTAAAGAAGCAATATCACATTATAGAAATAAGTGTTACTGTTGCAAGTAAAAGTCCTGCATTCAACATTTTACATGAGTAAAAAAACAAACAAACATTAATATCGTATGGCATCAGCAAAATGTACTTAAATATTGAAAAGTAAAATATAATAGAGAAAGACCACTTAACAAAATCTTATGTTATTATGACCACTTTATTAGGTACACCTGTACAAACTAATGCAATCCAATACAAAAGAATATTTAGAATAACTTTAGTGTAAAATGAACATAACGTGCAGGATGTCCTACTGCATCCGGTCGGATTTTGCAGGATGTTAGCCAGCATGCTTTTCTGGCTATTCTGACCCACAATCCTTTGCAAAGCATATATATGAGCAAGAGGGTTCGAAGTTCAAGGCACAACGTTATGAAGAAGTAATTGTCACAACTGTATGCATACTGCATGAAACAGTAGGTCACATACTTTGTAAGGGCAGCTGCAGTACATGCTAAAATTAAAAAGAAAAAGTATGCGGTTTGGAACTCAGCCGATATAGAAAAATATAAACTTACAGACATTGTTATATTGTTTTTATGATAGATATCGCTCAGTCCTATACATTTCTGGTTGTGTAAGTTTGCACTCTCTATAGACTTCTTTAATAAAATGACACAATATGAATAAATGGAATAAATCCTTCTGTTGTTGATGTACTGGCAGTGAGTGAGAGAGTGGTAGTGCAACTAGTGCCTCACCAGTCTGAGCTCTGGGACGGATTTGCTCAGGGTCCACTCCTGGCTGTTGGCAATATTTACTGGGGAGAAAGAGGGAGAGAGAGACAGACAGTCAGCGAGGCAGAGACGCAGAGGGAGAGAGAGATTCATCATTTTGATCACGTACAGTGAAAAAGGGCCGCTGTCATAACGGCCATGTGGGGGAGCAATAAATCACACAGCTGCTGCGTGACCGGTCGGCATAAGCACACGTGTGGCCTCGCAGGTCGTATTAATGAATATAACCTTTCAGTCACAAAGGGGACGGGGGGGAGCCACAACAAGATGCAGCCACAACACTCGTTATCCACTTTGCTCCCTGTGTGCTGTAAATGACGGGCAGCTGCGAGGTGAGTTACTGTGGCCTTTACTGGATGCTTCAGTTCAGCTGCCATTCGAACATTCAAGGACTCGTATCTCCCCTTTGAACTAGAGCTGCAACTAACGATTCATGTTTTGACTGATTAACCTTTTGACTATGAAATGTCATAAAATAATACCCAAGGTGATGGCTACAAATTGTGTGCGACCAGTCCAAAACCCAAAGATACATCATCGTTAATCTCTGTCATTAACCCACATCATTATTTATCATCCTAGTTTTATAACATATATTTTTTAAGTACACATGCCCACACATATATATGCCAATAAAAAAACGAAAAACACTTTAAACTGCATGTAGCCTACTGTATGTAATTTCAGTTTTGTTCTTGCAAATGCATTTATAATTTTTTTTTAACTCAAATGTAGCTTGTCATATGCTGCTTCAGAACAAAAATTACTGGGACCATACAGACAATTGCAGATTAACATTTAATATCAAGAAATCCACATTGTAGACACTTTTGTTGACTATCTGTAACGATTTGGCAACAATTAAGCACATTGACCATACAATGACCATACAATCCAATAATTTCCACCTACTCTTATTGCTTAAAAAATGACATGACAATTATGAAAATATATTATATAATATATATATTTTTCTGAATCAAGTAATCATTTCAGCTTTTGATTTGCTGGTGTGTGTGAGTGTGTGTGTGTGTGTGTGTGTGTTTGCTTGAGAAACATGAACCTTCACATGCACACACACACACACACACACACACACACACACACACACACACACACACACACACACACACATACACACACACACATCATACAGTACAGTAGAGGGGTCCGGTTGCACACAGCTGTACCAGCATCCCTCCTGGGCCAAAGAGAGGTGGCGTGCCCCCAATGTGATGTGACGCTCACACCCAGACACCCAGCTGCAGCTTCAGAGGGACCAGAATAAAAAGCCTGAGGAGAGGCTTGAACTGATTCAGAGACAGAAAAAAACATACACTCAGTTGTCAGTTTATTATTAGGTACACCACAGCTAAAACTAAAGCAGTCTAATACAACAAACAACAACAAGTAATGCAACAAATCCTGCTTTATCCACCTTGTTTTAGCTGTTGATGCAACTGTACGATCCATTTGGGAGGCTGTAGGTTGTGGTGCTGTTAAACAGCATTGTGTTATACATGCTATATTACTGTAAGCCTACTCTTATTGATAGAATGAATGTCAGTATAACACAATATAATTCAGCATCACAAACTGCAGCCTCCAAAATGATGTTGAATCAACATTATAACCTTCATGAAAGAAGAATTTATTGCAGGATTGTTGCATTAGACTGCTTTGGTTTTAACCAAGTGTACCTATACCTAATAAACTGGCAACTGAGTGTACCAAATCAAACCAAGAGTCTACAGCCACACAGTGGTGTGGCTCAGGTATAATGTTTACAGCGTTCAGCATCTCAGTTTAGCTTGTTAGCGTGCTAACATTTGGTAATTAGCAGTAAACGCAGAGGACAGAGCAGAGGCTGATGGGATTGTCAGTAGTTTTGCAGGTATTTAGTCGCAAACGAAAGTATTGGACACATTGAAATTTTGACCTGATTATGGTGCTACTGTTAATAAAAAGTTATTAAGATTAAGATTTGTCTGGGAATAGAGCTGGGTATTTGTACTCGATACCTTTAAGGTATCAACCAAAATAACCAAGTAGTATTTTATGCCAATCTATCAAGTAGATGTTGAGATATTTCACTGGATACGTGAAGATTGTGACCTGCTGATAGCACTAGAGGAAAAATCTGTAAGATTCATCCTCTAGGGACCATGCTGCTAAAACTAATTCAGAAACCCAATCAACGTATAACAGAAAAAAACTAAAGGAGGAAATGAATAAATCACAGAAAGACAACAGAGGAGACCCGGAGGTTTTTGGAAGACTATACTGTCCGCCATCCTGGGTGTGAATGTGTGAAGTGTCCTTCAAAGACAGATGATGATTAAAACTCGAGACTGGTGCTAAATCTATGGAGCATCCAGGCCAACAGCGCGCAGATGCATGATGGTGATGATGTGCTTCAGACGATGACAAAAAGGAGGCTTACTGTAGAGCTGCTGCTGCTGCTGCTGCTGCAGGCTAAGTCCTACCACACAAACACACACTTTGTCTATCTTTGTCTTAGTCAAAGCTCTTTTTTTGGCCAGCTGCTGTTGCCAAAAGTGATCAGACAGTGTGATCCTTTTGCTGCTTCGACACAGATTTATACAGAAAGCCAATTATCCACACTCCCTGCTCCAAACCAATCGTGTGTGAGCCACCCTGCAACCCCCACATGTCGCCTGTAGCTCACATCCAAAACTGCCAATTTTCTAACTTACTGTAAATCTTTTTAGGGAAATTTTGTCAGAATCCTCTCTCGCCTGTCACACACACACACACACACACACACACACACACACACACACACACACACACACACACACACACACACACACAACACCACCTCCTCCACCTCCGCCCCTCTGTTTCATCAGACTCTGCCTCTGTAGCAGTAGCAGAAGCAGCAGTCCTGCCGGTTGCCATGGCAACACTTCCTCCTGCCCTCAGTAAATGTGTATGTGTGTATGTATGTGTGTGTGTGTGTGTGCGTGTGTGCGTGCGTGCGTGTGTGTGTGTTTGCAGTCGGCGGGGCTAGTCTCACTACTTGCATATGTAACAGTGTGAATACACAATGAATGAATGAATACATAAAACACACACCCACAGGCTGACACTCGCTCTTTCTTTGAGAAAACACGTTTGTGAAAGAGATGCACTGTTGTAGCCTACGCTGCAGCCGCCGTCTTCACAGCGAAGAGGGGGGGGAAACTCAACGATCCTAAATTTTGAAATGCCACATAAATGCTTTCGACATAATGATGGAATTTAAATTGAATAGTAAGTAAGAAAAAAAAGGCCCCATGTAGAACATGTAGTGGGTGGAACATCAAAGACAGGATTAGAAATGTTTTTGATTAGCTGTGGATGCACACTTCCCTTTTTTGATGTGGGTTAACAAATATCGCCTCATGTCTTTCCCTTTTTATGGAAGTAAAGCCGAGGCAAAAATCAACCAGAGCGGCGAAATCCAATCCGTGATCATGCCACCCGCTCCTCTCCCCTTTGGCTTCATTACGAGATTTAAACCCATGCTGGGAACGCTGCTCAAGTGTGTATGTGTGAGTGCAGAGATTACCCCTCCAGCAGTGTGAAATCTGCCCGCGCTCTGGGGGGAATTAGATAAAAACTGTCCAAGACTATTGTCAGTCCTCAGATCAAAGAACTTCATGTGTCAACAAAATGTTTCTCGTGACGGTATTATAGCCTCTGAATGTATTCTGTGGGGGGGGGGGGTTCTTTAAAAAGATCAACCCCACCCAACCCCACCCCAACTCTTTTTAAATGGATGCCTGTGCACAGATGAAGGAGCTATATGTCTGCTAGTTGTTTGGCAATGGAACTGAAGACAGGAGTGTGTGTGATAATGTTTCTTTTGTCATCATGGATGTAGTCAACATGAAGCTTTTAGAGCTGAAGAGGTGACAGTGATATTGTGTGTGTGACCTCCTACCTTCCTCCTCACTGGAGTCTCTCTGTATATAGACAGGAGGCGCTGTGGAGGATGACCCCGCTGCCCCCGAGCTGCTCTTTGTGAAAATGCCACTGATGAACTTGAGCATCTTCCTGTCTTTAGCGGAGCCCCGTTGGCCCTGTTGGGCCTCCCTGGCCAGCCCCAGGTCTTCAGAGAGACTGTTCAGGTCACTGTTATCCAGCGTGCGGCTTTTACCTTTGCGTGTCGGCTTGTGGGTAGCAGGTGCAGGTGCAGGTAGGGAGGCCGAACCTGTCTTTAGTCTCTCCTTCCTGGGGTTGTCTCTCATCACTGCAGCCATGCCACCTCCAATCTCCAGAGGTATTCCAGCTTGAGTTTCATCCCGCAGGTCCCTCCATCCGTCGGGCCTGCTTGCCTCGGCCCATGAGGCCCTGCAGGGGCCTGGTGAGCGCGTTGGCATGCGGCTGTCCTTCCTGTCCAGGCTCTGTGCTGAGGTGGGGCTGCGCTCTCTACCCTCTCTGGATTCGCGACCGCGGGTGGCCACATTGCTGTGAGACTTCAGCAGACTCACAGGGCGCTGTCCCAGCGGTCGAATAGGGAGGCTGGTTCTGGTTGGGGTGCGGCTAGGTTCGACCACCTCTGTTGGTGGTGTTGTGGTCAGTGATGGGGAGCTGCATTGCTTTGCCTCTGGGGTGGAAGGCGTCTTCTCGACTCGTGCTAAGTCAATCTCTGCAGACTTTGTCTTCTGAATTGTCGCTCTCTCAGCAGGTAAGGGGATTGAGAGGTTGCACGGTGGCTTTTCACTCCCTTTGCTCGGGACATCAACAGTGGGAGGCAGTTTATCCTTCATGGGGCTGAGGGCTTTTCTCTCTCCATCTTTGAGTTCATCTGTTAACTTTTCGCCTTTCACAACAACAGCAGCATCCTCAGCTCTTTGTTGTTGTCCAGCTCCATTCTCAGCCCGTGCAGGAGCTTCACCTTTAGCCTCCACTCTCGCTCCGGCCTCTTCTCCCGCCTTTCCTCCAGGCCCGGCCTCCACCTCCATCCCCTGGGTGCTGTTCTTGGCCTCCCCTCCATTCTCCTCCACAGCCTCTACCTTGACCAGGGTGAGGGAGATGAGGTAGGTGGTGCGTTGCTGCAGGGCGCCGCCTCCACTCATGTGGTCAGGCTTCAGTGGACACACAATAGATGAATGAAACCAGACAGAGCGACATGAACGACTGACAGTTTGCCAGTGTGTTGGGATGTGAGAGAATCTGACAGCACGACTGAGACTAAAAACTTACATGGAGGGAGATTAAGTTTCTCCTTGGAATATACAACAGCAGAGCGGCTGTTGATTTCATCCATTCCCCAAATCGCTATTTCTTTGTTTCGATTTGAATTTCAGTCACGGATTTCGTCTCTGACTGTAATTTTCATTTCTCTGGGAGGCAGAAAAGAAATCCACTCTTCTTGACAACCTTCAACACACTGTCAGTGCGGTCCAAGAAGCTCTTTTGTTCCTAGAAAACACCCAATTAAAATCTATCCACTGCATATGTATGCAGCTACTGAGACAAATAAATCTTCATTATGGCGCCTCATTCCAGATGGTAATTATTTACTTGACCTTATTTTTATGTGCAGCACCCCCATCTTATATGTTGCTCAGTCCATCCTCTTCACTCAGAGCAAAAAGAAAAAATCAGGATTCATTTCAGAATAACAACTGCCCCGCATCATACGTCATCAAGAATGTGATCAACAGCAGCTGTAACGTGAAAAGGTAAAGTCTTTAAAAATGCATCAGTGTCACCCTAAAGCAGCATGGCATAGTACACCCAGAGCTGTATGCTTCCTCCGTCCAGATCATGGGCTCTTACTGCAAGCCACACATGTGTGTTGACAGCAGCATCCATTCAGAGAGCGCAGTGGCAGGAAGGCAGGCAGCCTCACGGAGATGCACAGGAAGGACATTGATGAGGGCTGAAGGGGACCAGGAGGAGAAGCCAACAGAAGCCCGGGTGGATATCTGGAGATGCATGGCCAAGTCAGGGCGCGTCCGGCCATCATGCCCCTCTCGCTGTCTCCCAGGCACCCTGTGTCCTCTGAGCGCATCAGGCGTTGAGCATGACAACACAGCGCCGGCACAGAGGAGGCGCTGAGGCGAGTCACTGCTCAAACAGCTCCCCGATAGAGACACCGTCGCACAGGTTCAATGAGTCCAATCACATACTCACACACATATTCACACACACTCACACATGCACAGATCGCACTCTGTGTTTCTGTCTCCTGTTCTCACCAACACACTGATAAGAATCACCAATGTCCCTCCCTCTACATGCCCCTCCTTGTTCCAATAGGCAATCCATACAATGCAGAAGAATCCTGCTTCTCGTCTTTCCCTTTCCCTCCTTAATTTTATCTCTCGCTCTCTCTCTCTCTCTCTCTACTGCTCCTCTCAGACTGTGCAGGGTCGCTGCTCTTTATTGCTCATCCCTCCCATCCCCATCATCCCCTCCCCTCCATCTTTTTCTCCCTGCGTGCCGGAGAGAGGGGGAAGGCAGCGGGTAACGGCTGGTGGTAAAGCAGCAGTGCACACACATGCCGGACCTGCTAAATGAGGTTGAGACCGCAGGAGAAACGATCAACGGCAGGGACAGGAAAGCAGGCAGGGTTAGTCAGTAATGAAAAAAAAAAGAAGGATGCATGTTTGTGGAGGAAAAACGACACTATAGGACGGGACACGGTGCGTCTCTTCCCTGTCTCATTTATACAGCTGCCAGAATAGTTCCATCAACATCATCCATCTGTCTTCAGCTGTCTATTTGTATTTGTGTGCTGCACAAGTGTGTGTCTGTGTGTGTGTGTGTGTGTGTGTGTGTGTGTGTGTGTGTGTGTGTGTGTGTGTGTGTGTGTGTGTGTGTGTGTGTGTGTGTGTGTGTGTGTGTGTGTGTGTGTGTGTGTGTGTGTGTGTGAGTGTGTGGCTCTGTGTGGCTCCTCCTCAGTAGGAGGCTTGGCTTGTTTGTTGCTAAGGTGTTACAATCTTCCTGGCTCTGGTGGCACAATCATCTCCTCCATGTCCTTCCTCCTCCTCCTCCTCCTCCTCCTCCTCCTCCTCCTCCTCCTCCTGGTACATTCTGTATAGCAATCACTCCCTGGATCTCTATCCAAATGGCGTTTCTCTGTGTGAGTGTTTCATTGTGTCATACATGTGAGTGAAAGAGATTTCCTGTGAGTGTATTGATCTCTCTATTGCTTACTACGGCATGTGTTCATTAGCAGAAGTGCCTAAGCTCTGGGCTCACAGCACGAGGCAGATATTGGACATCAATAGTTGGACCACAGAATGCAAAAAATAAAATTGAATGAACACATATACCGTTATTTCTGTGTGAATAAAACAAATCAATTTAAACATAACACAACAAGTTTTTCATACGATGAAGTAAGTTAAAAAATGTTTGAATTCAAACCTGTTGTGCAAAATACAGTGCGTTACTAATACAATCTGAGCAATAAAAAGAATGAAGGCTTCAACTAACGATCATCATCAATTCATTTTATTGATAATGATCGGACGATTTGTTTCTCAAGTTCTCGATTCATCATTTAATCTGCAGAAAAGGTGAAAAATGTCTATAACAATTTGTTCAAGGCCCAGTTGATGTCATTGCATGCCATGTTTAGTCCTACCAACAGTCAAAAATCCAAATATATTCAGTCACTATAATACAAGACAAGGAAAAGCAGCGAATTATCATATTTGAGAAGTTGGAACCATAAATTATTTAGCATTTGTTTCTTGAAAATTTACTTAAAATGTATTTTCTAATCTATTAATCAATTTACAACATGTAAGTCATAACATAACGTAACATAACATAACATAACATAGCAAAGCATAGCATAGCATAGCATAACATAAGCATAACATAACATAGCATAGCATAGCATAGCATAACATAACATAACATAGCAAAGCATAGCATAGCATAGCATAACATAACATAACATAGCATAGCATAACATAACATAACATAGCATAACATAGCATAGCATAACATAACATAACATAACATAGCATAGCATAGCATAGCATAGCATAACATAACATAGCATAGCATAACATAAAAAACAGGAAAAACTACAAGAGAAACCGCTCCAATTGTGCTGCGTGCAACAACAGAAACACTGCAGCAAATGATTACACATCCATCACTTGAATTATTACTGGGTGTAATTTCATGTTAATTACTCTCTGATTAAAAAAAACACAACCTTGATGTAAAATCAGAGGATGCCTTTCCCCACAGTGCACCAGCCTCAGCCTCCCACCATCATCCCATGGAACACGATCTGACTGTCCACCTGCTCAGCCCGCTCCCCTCCCTTCCCCTTTAACAGTCAATGAGAGGGCAATAACTACTCTCCCTGAATACAAAAGACCTCTGACAACCAACCGCCTTTGGCTGAAGGGAAAGAAAACGCAGCCTCCAACACAGTAGAAGAGTCATGAATAAAACCTAAAAAAAATGTTTTTAAATCTAAATGCACTTTCAGGGTGACTGACATTATATGTGTGTAAAAATCTTTTTATTTATTTTAACAAGAACCATGAGGACATGACATGCATGTGTGAGTTAAAGTGCATGTCAGGTTGCTGCAGCTTGCAGTGCTGCACGGTGAATCTAATTATTTTGAAATAGGCACCCACATATAACATAGAAAATCAGGTTGTGTTCAGGCAGACACTTTTTAGTGAGGAGACTCGCATGCATGCATACAGACAAAGCACACACACACACACACACACACACACACACACACACACACACACACATTGACACCTATGGGCGGGTGCTGTCAGATGGACACTGGCCAAGGGCAGTGGTCATGCTGGGTGATTTTTCATTTCTCCTTCACTGGGAGCTGTCCTTTCTGTCTCCCCCGCTCTGCTGCCACGCTGCAGTGAACACTACCAGTCAGATTCACATTTAAATGTCTTCATTTAGCTCCACCTCACCCCTTTTCTCCATCTCCATCTCTTTCTCCCCGAACCTTTCCTGGGCACACAGTCAGTCGATTACATCCCCCTCGCTTATTAAGTCCAAAAAAGAGAGGTGGCTCTCTTTTTAGCACCAGTGAACTCTGCACTCACAGATCCAGGCCCCCAATGGAGGATACACTGACTTTGATCCTCACTTCAACAGCCTAATTAAACCCAAAAAATTAATTCAGCTGAATGTTCTAACACATAGGGATGTGCTTCTCACAGCGTGTCAAGATCTGCCAGATCCTAAAAAGACCTCAAAGCTGCCCAAAATCCATCAGGGGGCTGATTGACCTTTAATTCACACACAAACAGAGGAATAAGTGAAATGTCTAATGAATAAACAGATGACATCAAAAGCTGGTTATTCCAACCAGTCTGACCTCACCAGTGGTGTAAAGTAGGCTATATTTACAGAAGTACAACTTGTAGGTGCGTGTACTATACATGAGTATAAGTAAACTTCTACTCTACTACATTCCAGAGGGAAGTATTGTACTTTTTACTCTACTACATGTATCTAACTGCGATTGATTCTCCTAAAATATGATTGACTTACTGAAATATGATGCATTATAATTAAAGGCCCCTCATACCCACACAGGAGTTTACAGTTATGTGATTAGACCTGCTCAGGTTTGAGCTATTCTACGATTTATGCAGTGGTGGATGAAGTACTGAGATCTTTTAAATTAAAAGTAGCAATACCACACTATACAAATATTCCACTACAAGTAACAACAAGTCCTGCATTCATAATTTAGCTTAAAGTAATAATCTGAAAGATTTTCATTTGAATCTATCTATCACTGAATGAGGTAACACGATGGTGATGGAGCCTCTGATTAAAGCCCTTGCATTTACAGTATTACGAACTGGGTGTCTTTGGCTACCTTCCCAAGAAAATTCCTAAACCAGGCGCAGTAAGTGATGCGTTTTTCGCGTCACCCAGCAGCATCTTGGTCCGCCAGAGAGAGTAGGCGGAGCTAACGCAACAGACTTGCTCTTCAACACACCTGTGTGTGAAGTGGCGTGCTGTTTTTTTTTCCCAGTCTCTGCTAGGATTGAGAGTAAACAGATACTGTGGCCGAACAAACAAGAAATAAAGAAAAGAGCGATGACATGAAACTTCAAAAACAAGTGAGATCCATAAACACACCTGCAGTTACAGCGTATTGTCATAGGTGCCGCCAAAGAAAGGGAAACCAGATGTTTGACATTGTAACTTTTCTTAGCAAAAACCCCTTTGTGCTCATTCATGTGTAATTACTTCCACCAACTAATCAAAGTATTCTCGTAAGCGTAGAATCTGCCATTTAGAATCATTCAGAATACATATGAGCGAGTCGCTCGAATTGCGGCAGCCATGTTGCGCCTCCATCTTTAAAATACATTAGCGAAAGAGGGACATACCTCCGCCTTTCGTGCTTTTACACTCAGTGGCACCGTGACGAATGCCAGTCGGGAGATTACTCGCGACTGCAAAAAAGAGAATTAAAACGACAACGCGACAGGCAACGCAACAAGACCAAAGTTAATATTGGAGTGGCTAGAACAGCTGCGTGTAAACGATGGAGATACTAAGAGCTAATTTCGTGTTCGGCCACTGTAGGAGTTATAACGCGATCGGAATGGGAGGGGCTAGAAAGTAATATTCAGTTGGTTGTCATATACAATTTCACCGCTAGATGGGAGAAATTCTTACACAATGTAGCTTTAAGTAATGGTACAAAACCGTAAAAACAACAGTAAAAGTACTGCTTCAGGACAGAAGGGCCCCCGTCAGAGTGGAACCACTTGAATTTTATAATCTTATTGTGTTTTCAATGTACAATCTTAATCTGAAAAAGTAACTAGCAACTCCAACTGTCGAACACATGTAGTAGAGGGAAAACTGCAATACCTCCCTCTGAGGTGTAGTGGAGTAGAAGTATAAAGTACTACAAAATGGAAAATACTCATGTAAAGTACACATACATCACAAGCCCTAAGTACAGTACTTGACTAAATGTACTTAGTTACTTTCCATCACAGGTGGACAAATAATTATCTTCTGTGCATAAGATAAAAAAAACAATCTCCATAATTAAACACTGTGAAAGGAGTCATTTTGCATAGTCAGTACTTCTACCTTTTATACTTTAAGTACATTTAGCTGGTAATAGGCTACCTATGTACTTTTGATCACGTACATTTTTTAATGCACAACTTTTACTTGTAACACAGTGTTCTTACATTGTGGTAGAGCAACTTTTACTTAAGTAAAAGATCTACGTACTCCACTTTTGTGCGCCTTCTACGGAAAAAGTAAGACGTTGGGTCACATTAACAAGAAACAGTGGGAAATAGCGATATGAGGAAATGATGTCAATTTGATAGGCTTCACATGTAAAGGCCCTGTTTGTCTGAAAGGAAGTGGCTTTGAGGGCAGTTGCAGATTGGCAGACAGGAAGTAGGCCGCACAGCAGGTTTCATCCTGCTGCCATGGCGATGGCTGCAGAGGGATGATGCCATTGGTTGCCCGTGTCCAGAGGCTGACTGATAGATAAATGCCACTATGTACTGGACACCAGGAGGGGAAATTTTGCCCTCTGAGTGAAATGAGAATGAAAAAGAACATTGACTTCCTCGTAAGAAAAAAAAAGACACACAGACTGACACAGGAAGCACAGAGGAAAATATCAATCACCTACACTATCATGTTCCCTCACACCCCACCACTAATGTTTTCCGTTCAATATATCAAGAAAATGCATTAAAGTGAGCACCCTGAGAGTCAGACCATGCACCAAATTCCGATAACCTGTCGATAAGAACTTTAGCTCACAGGTAATATGTTGCTTTCTTCCTTAAAGACAGGCCAGAAAGTATGCGCTTACCTTGAATGCTGTGGAGGTAAACTTTAAGACCTGAGCGCAGCTGTTGATCTGCGACTCTTTCAAACTGCTTGGAAAGTCTGTTGATTGCACTCTGGAGAGATTCATGCCTCTTGATCTCTGCTTTTATTGCAGTGGAGTTTACTGATTTGCTGTTGCTGCTCATCCTGACACATGGATCTCTTCGTAAACTGAAGCTAAAATGCCTCACTTCAGCCCATTTGAACTCCCGGCTCGTTTGTTCCACAAGATGAACACAGACTTTAAGACACAGAAGCAGCAGAAAATGAGGCGCCGGCTGCTCAAGGGTGTCTCTCTCTTTCGCTCTAGACCACAAAAAGTCAGCTCACAACAACGTGTGGCTCAGTTTCCTCTGCAGGTTTGAACTGAACTGAATTCACTTCCTTATTTCAAACCATATTCTTATACACGGCAGCTCCGAGTGCTGTGGTGGCCACACCATTGTAAAGGCGTCTGAGGCTGCACCATATATCTCACATAACACGCTCTACTGCTGCTAATAAAGAAACGATCATATAAAAACATAATAAATATAAAACTGTAATCAACACAGATTACAACACAGTTGATGTGTTTTGGTCTTATGTTGTCTCTCTATTAGAAGACACACTGTGTAAATTATCCACTGCTGTCAGACATATTGCCCATACAGAGAGGAGAGTTATCAGTGCACATGGTGAAAAGGGCCAAAAGTATGGTAAGCATATAAGCCCAATGTTCATTGTGAATGGTGTTTTGTTCTATCATTAGGCCACACAGTGGGTATCAGGCTGTGCTGTCATAAATCTGCTGAGCCCCCTGACAGGCTCTGTTTATGTTGTTATGACTTCTCTCAAATAAATTGTTAAGTGTGAAATACAGGATACGTATACCTCTTCAAGCCACAAAAGTCATTCAAATGAAACAACCTGAGAGAGAAAATCGACTCTTTGCTTGAACAATTTAGAAGTACACCTGTGTCTTTATTTTTAGGTTGAGAAACGTAGCTCTGATCTGTGATATCTCACAACTGTTTAACTGAGAAACAGGTTCGATACGACAGGTGAAAACAGTGGCTTTCAGAAAACAATGCCAATCAAACAGTCTCTGTTACAAATTACTCTTGACCTTCTGAGCTTTGGCTGTGTGCAGTTGGTTAAAAATGTAATTTATGAGTGACTAATTGACTGCTAATGTCAAACATCTCTCTTTTTTCTTTGTCATGCTGTCACAGACATCCTACCAAGCCTTTTGTGTAATCCTTGTGTAACAACTGCCCTGTCATCACCACTTACTACTGTTTTACAATCCCCATAGAGCTGTTAGTGTATGTGTGTATGTACGTATGTGTATGCATCTATGTGTATATGCATGTGTATGTAATATGTGTACATACATTTTTTTATATACCAACTTATATCTGTACATATTATTCAAATGTTTATATTTACCTTGTTCAGCTTTGTTGTCCATTTTTTTTTTAGCCAAATGTGCATCTCTGTGTTTGCACTTTGATTGCAACAGAAAGCCAGTGTCACATTCCTTGTATGTGTTCACACGTACTTGGCTATTAAAGCTGATTCTGATTTTAAAAACAGCTTATTCACAAAAATGGAACTCACAACAGGTTTCCCATTCCAAATATAGACTGTGGTTGTATGTATGCTCAATGTAGCAACACAAAGAAAATAGTGAAGAGAAACACTGAAAATAAATTAATTAAAATAAAATCATAGATAAACTGGTCTACATATGGCTCTAGTTTTCACAGATTCGTGGAGTGTTTCCCAGTCAGACACAAAGATGGTAAAGTTGAGTTTTCTGTTTTGCAAATGTACTGGATTGTATATGGAATTTTGCTAATAAAGTAATGATTATTGACATACACTTTCTTGAGTGTAAAGGCCAAATAACACAAATTTAATTTTCAATTTGAGTAATTTTCTGTGTAAATGTGATTAGACATACTGTGGCATGTTTACACTTGAACACTCAGAACACAGAGGCTCAGATGGTGAGAAATCAAGACACGGCGGATGATCAAAAACCTGGATACTGTTAGAATCATGTATACAAGGATATGAATACCCATGTAATCATAATATCACAAAAAAGACAAATGTGCATGTAAACGCACTCAATTAAAAAAAAAATGAACCAGGTTTATTGTGGGAAAAAACATATTAGACGTACATTATTTATTCCAACCAGATAATTTTCACGTCTTACGACTCGTTAACATTTTATCATTTTAATCAGAATACAGCATAGAAAATCTGCTTAGAAATATAGGAAATAGTGGATAGGATAGAACAACACAATGTAGAACATCACCATCATTATTAGTTTCACTTGTATATCCGAATACAATACACATATTGTATAGGCTCAGTCTGCTACTTTTATTAAAAAACTATTCCAGTGCTGGTTCCAGGGTATCAGAATTTTGATACTGCCCCCCCCTTCTAGCCCCGCCCCTGTATAACGGTATAAGGATTATAAATTAACAAGTTGATGGTAAACCGCAAACCAAAACAAATTTGAACGCGGCAGAGTGTAAAAGATTAGACAGATAGAATCGATTTTTCTAATCTGATATTTTTATATTTATTTTAATAGGCTAAAGAAAGCCTCTATGACCCTTTTTTGTTCCAAATATGGCTTTATCCTGAAAGGATGACAAATGGTTGACACCCTGACGTCACATGCGGCGCTGACGTCATCAGATACGCCCTCTCTGTTGGCCAAAAACATTTGTGTCCCGACGTTAGCGGTCCGGAAAGCCCGATAACACTGATTTTTTTTATTATTAAGTCGTATTCATTAGCCGATAAAGGTTTTTCGAATATGGTCTGTGGCGGATTCACCTGTTCCAAAAATGCACTTTGTTCCCTGAATGTGGTTTACATGGTGAGTGTACAAAATGGATCATCATGCTAACTTTTAGCTAGCTGCGTTATCTTAGCCTAACTAGCTAGCTAGCTAGCTTTTGAATTAACTAGCGTAATGTTAGCTAGCAATTTAGCTACGGTGCAGAAAGATGACTGATTTTGACTCTGTTTTTATTTTGCAGACGATCAATGGTATGGACTCATTTCTGTTCATTACATATTAAAAAGTTAGAAATGTCTAGTGTAACGTTAGCTAGACAGCAATGTAGCTAGTATTCTTAGCTAACTATAGTTAGCCGCTAAGCTATCGCCACTGTTATGGGTATGGAAGCTACCGTTAGCTGGGAGGCCAGCTGACCCCAAAAATGTGAAATTGACTTGCTTGAATGGTTTATCTACCACACCCGCTCTCCTTAGCAGTCACCCGAGCACAACAATATTTCATCAGCTCATGTGTTAGTTGGTATCTGTTATGTGAAGTGTGATAGTCAACATGTTGGCTTCAGCTCTGCTAACATAAACTCACAATGAACTGAGGCTTCAACCCAGATCAGAAATCTCGGAGCCCCTGTACTTGTGCTAATGAAATCTAGTACAACAGTCCTGTAGACCTTTTCTCAAACTAAACACTGCGACGAATGAGGGGAGAATAGACCGTATGGTTGTGCGTTGTGGTGTTTTGGATTATCTTGTTACTTTGCCCCTTCATATAATTGAATTAGGTAGAATTAGGTTAGCGCAGCCTTAAAATGTACCCGAGTCAACATGAAAACAAATGGTTGTCTCATCAAAAACGGACCACTGTTAAGTTAGGTCGTGTTTATTGCAGGGCTGTTGCATTGCGTCATATCGTACAGCTGTTTCTTCTAGTCTCTCACTGTGTCACTGTTGCCTAACATTACTGACGTGTTCACACTGTTGTTAACAGTTAGTGGTGTTTGCCCCTCTACCATGTGTTCAGTATTGTTGGTTGACGTGTGCCAGTGGGCAACAGTACATTAATGTTTAACTGACCTGTCATGTCTTTGTTATGACTATTTCTATTGTGTAGAGCTGAAAAGATCCTTTAAAATAAGACGGCACTTTATTTATCCATAGGGAAAGAGTGCAAATCGAAACCAAATGTAAAAAATAAGATTATCAATACGGTGCAAAAAAACCCCAAATGTACCAATTAATATAAAATTAACAACTATTTTGATAAGATGAGATAATCCTTTTACTTTATAAGTCCCAAAGATATAATAAATAAGTAAACCGTAAAAAAAAAAGAAGCTATATATAATAAATCGACAGATTGAAGGGTTGAATTCACAATATTGCACATAGGAAATAGTGACACTGCACAGTTTATTATTCATTTATATTGCACATGAGTGAGTTGTCAGTTTTGGTATGTGCGGTCTACTGGGAGCAGGGTTGATTGTTTACGTCATTTTTCACGCCAAAATAACCAACGTTTAACAGTTCCATCTTCTCAAAAGTGATGATTTTCTGCATTTCTTTGTCTTTTTATTATATTATATTTATTATAAGTGGGTAACATTCACATTTTTATGAAATTCGGTTCCGGTACTCAACGGTTCCTTTTTTTCGGTACTTTCGCTCTGTAATAACAAAAAAGGAAATTTTACACTCCAAACTAAATAAACAAAACAAAAATAAGACCCCTCCCTCTCCCCTCCCAAACCAGTCTTTATATTGAATCAAATAATTATTCATTTCTTACACTGCACTGTAACTTTTATTCTTGTACTTGTATTTTAGTCAGTTTTATTTTCATGACCGTTTTTTAATTGCTCTTGTGTTTTATGTCACTTTGAATTGCCTTGTTGCTGAAATGTGCTGTAGAAATAGTTACCTTGCCTTACAACATCAGCCTATCAGTCAGTCACCAGGGCATTCAAACCACTGTTGTACCTGCCTGTCTCAGAGGAAGTGTAACATCAACAGCACCGTGACGCGTTATTATGGATCCCACTAGGGGTGGAACGGTACACAGAAGTCACGGTTCGGTTCATTACCTCGGTTCAGACATCACGGTTCGGTACAATGGAGGGGAAAGCAAAACAAAAATCCAAAAGGCAATTTTTTCTATTGTGCATGTCTCAGGCTGTACCACCTAGTGTCATCCAGTCTCTCCCCTGAGCTAGCTGCAACAGCCTGAAAGTGTGTAAAGCAAGATGTAAACAGTAAACAATAAGTACCCCACATCATCCCCAGACTCCATCTGGAACTTGTAAACAAAATAAGACAATCAGCTATAAAACTGAAAATACAGCATCGCTTATTTATGAAAGTGCAAATTACATAGAATAATAACAAACAAAAAAATTCTACTTAGGCGAGACCTTCCCCCACAAAACACTCTCTCTTCCGTGAAGAGAGAGAGTGGTGCGCAACAATCAGCTGTTTCTCCGAAGGCATAGTCAACAAGTCGGCTCTTTAGATCAAATTGCGGTCACCGCTACGTATTTTCTTGTCTTTGTTTTTGCTAGTTGTTGTGTTTGGTGTAGTTTCATCGTCCGTACAACTCCGTGATTTACTTTTTGTCGGGTCCGCTTCGTGGAATGGATGAGAAATGTTTTCTGTTGAGATGCTGAAGCATTGACGTCGTGCTATTATTGTGTTAAGCTAGTTCGGTTTTTCAGTAGACACACTGTCCAGAGTTTTCGTTTTAATTACGTTTGAACTGATTCCAAACTTTGGACACTTTCTGTCGTTTTCTCCGGCCTGTCTCTTCTCTTAGCCCCTCACTATTTACGCTCTGGTGTGTGCCGCCAGCAGACTGAGCAGCGTCTGGTGTGCGACAATAATAATGATCCGTGTGGAAACGCCGTCCGTCAGCAATACAACGTTGGTAACATTGATTTAACGAAGCTTCGAGGCAAATCATTTTGCATCGAGGACTTTTTGTAATCTAATTGTTCGAGTTATTCGAGGAATCGTTTCAGCCCTAGTTAGGATAGCAGATTGGTACCGTTTGATTTAGCGTGAATCGGTCCACGGTAGTACCGACATAATTCGGTTGGTACCCAAAAAAGTACGGAGTTCGGTACCCAACCCTAGTTAGACATAGCTAACATAATCATGTTTTTTATATCGCGTATTGAGTCCAAACGATCTTGATTGTGTTTGTTTAACTCGCTCTTACCTGCGGTCTTGATTCTTTTTAAGTCTGACAGGTATGCACTTTGTGAAAGACATTGGGGTAAATATGACATTGCATTGTTTGCCTTCTGTTGTGACACACTGGGAGCCACACAGTCACCTCACCGCTGAAAGAAACACTTGAGGCACGCACGACCCACTTAGTCAGAGAAATTTGGAACACGATGTACACATGCCACCAATCATGTTGACCGCTGAGTCACTGAAACTGTCACAAGTGTGATGCTGTAGTTGCTGTGCAGAATCGGGGCAGTAAAAGAAGACATATGAAGAAGGAAAGAAGGAAAAACAGTCCCTTCACGAAAAGACGAACCTCATGGGTCCGACATGACAATACAACATGAATTCTGGAACGTTTTGTCAGCTCCCTCCATATGGTATGAATGAATGAAAACCTTTATTGCCCAGAGGGGAATTTGTTTTGCACTCAAGGGAGCCACATTGAACATTAAGCACAGACAACCGTAAATAACGATAACGGCAAAAACCACACCAAACATCCAACAACACTGAAGACGTAGAGGATACAGAAAACGGAACAAGCAACAACAACGCAGCAATAGAGGGACAAGCTCATTATTTAAAGCTATTAATATTACAGAAAAAATATCTCTGTTTCGATTCCTTACTTTTTACCTGCATCATATGTTTGGCAAATACTTAAATCATCATAGAGCCCCTATACATTTTGAGTCTCTTTTGGGGATTTTGTCTGTGTGTGTGTGTGTGTGTGTGTGTGTCTTTTTGGTCATTTTTGTTGTTTTGGTCAGTTTTGGGTCTCTGTTGTCATGTAGCGTCTCTTTGTAGTCGGTTCGTGTCCGTTTTGTGGTAGTTTTGCGTCTCTTTTTCACATGACATTGGCCCATAATTATTTCCCTATCTGTGTCTAGACGTTGGAAAAGCTAGAGCAGATAGTGAATAAATAATCAAAAAACTTCAAGACAAAACCTAAAGCTGAAGTCCAACTACAATCATTAGATCTGAGAAAAGTCTTTCAGTTACATTCATTCGGCTTTGGTGCTTCCGAAAACCTCTCGGGTACTGCACCTCAAACCTTCCAATAGCGGGGAAAACCCCGAATAGGATAACTGGCGTTTGTGGTAATCAAAACGCGGTACTGTGACCATGTGATAGGCTCAGTCCCATCAAATGCACGCTACCTCGGCTTGCTGGATAACTTCCTTCCCTCTACTCCCTTCAGCTGGTTGGGCTGCTGCTGATTGGAGTAGCAGCATGGGGGAAGGGCTTTGGCTTGGTGTCGAGCATCCACATCATCGGAGGGGTCATCGCAGTGGGCGTCTTCCTGCTGCTCATTGCTATCGTTGGACTCGTCGGAGCAATACACCATCACCAAGTCATGCTTTTCTTTGTATCCTTGCCCCTCGTCGGCATTGACCCACCGATGATTGGCGGGTCATTTGCACGGCGGTGTGATTTGAATATTGGGGGAAAAAATGTGGTTGTTTGTATTTTGTTGTGCCATCTTTTCCATGTTTTTGCGCTGCTGTTTCTTTAACTGCTTGCTCCCAGTACATGGTCATTCTCTTTATCGTTTTCCTGTTCCAATTTGGAGTTTCCTGTTCCTGCTTGGCAATGAACGGCGGGCAGCAGGTACCCAAACTCTCTTTTTAACAGTTTTATTATGTCTCTCACGTTGCATTCGCGTTTCTTTTAACACTTAGCAAGACACATTTATGTCTTCATAAATACATTTTGTGGCTTTTACAAGCGATTCACTTCATTTTGTTTGTCTTATTTGCTTCTCCAGGAGGCCCTTCTGAACTCTGCTTGGGGAATGTTGAACAACAAGACCAAGATGGACCTGGAGAGCCAGCTGGACTGCTGTGGGCTGCTCAACGTCCCCGAAAGTCAGGCCCAGTTTGATCAGGATGTGGCTCACTGTACTGCTGTGAGTCTAAGATATCACATTTTTCATCAACATAAAAAAAACCCCAAAAAAACCCCACTGTATTTCTTAAAAGAAAACCTGCTTGAACAGCACAATCGCAGTCTCGAGTGGCTACATATTTAACCTATATTTTGTTTGTTTCATTCACATTAATGTGGTGTTTAAATTAAATGTTTACCTGCATCACGTATGATGATAAATATTGCAGTCTCACATTATGTTTCCTGTTGCACAATATGCCACACTGAATAAAAGTCACATACGCATTTCCTTTAACCCAGGATAAGTTAGAAGTATTCTCAGAATAGATTTTGGTAGCTAATACTGGCTTAACAGACAAACCTGACTAAAGGGCCGTTTCTTCTATTCGGTGTCTTTCACTCCAGTCATGCAAAAGTGAAAGCTGTCACACCTGCGGGGATTTGATGCTGACTCATGCAACAGTGGCTCTGAAGATCCTCGGGGGCGTCGGGCTCTTCTTCAGCTTCACAGAGGTGAGTGTCCAGAGTGCAAACCTACATCTCCTGCCCATCCACTCATTTAATCAGTCTGATAAGTCTTTTGAAGGACGGAGAAAGACACTGAATTGAGATTAACACTAATTGGACTGATTGCTTTAGTTAGCCAAATGGACGTACACACATGCCCATGTCCACTTCTTGGGGACGAAAAACTTCCATCAAGTTCAAATTGGGTTTTTCTTAGAGATTTTTGTTTAGCAAGTCATCCAGTTATTACAAGGTTGGCAGTTTGGTTTCTTGTTCCCACCAAAGGACCGGTTACACCAGCATTGAATTTCATTTTAATAGAATCGCCTCAATCAAGTGGACTTGCTCGCAGGGGTGAAATAAATCCATGCAAAAATTTCGGACCAAGTTCAACTTTAAAAGTAAATGCACCATTGATGTTGCTGACCTATGAAGGAATGGAAAGCCTGTGATAAAAAAAAAAAATAGAGGAAGCTAGCATAGAGGAATAGTTTGCAGACAGTTATGAGAAAGTGAACTAAAGTGTGTGAAGTAGTTGTCCTGATACTGACTCTGAAATGAAATGATGTACGGAAAACGGGAAGAAGCTCTTGTGGCTGATTACCGCTAGCATGTTCCTGGCTGGGTAGCGTCTTAGCAGTTGGCTCACTAACTACCCCCTTGTCACGTCGTCACCAACCTTCTAGCACCACATATCTTGTGACGACGTGCTGATGAATTTTGTTGGTGTGAGCGTGTCTTTATCTTCTTGTCTTTTGATGTCTCGAACAGATCCTGGGAGTGTGGCTCGCTGTGCGCTACAGGAACCAGAAGGATCCACGGGCAAACCCAAGTGCCTTCCTATAGTCTGTCCCGCGAACGCAGCGCATCGCCGTAGAGGCCGTTTTCAGACACACTGGTACACATAGAATCATGCACATCTAGAGGCAGACACTCTGGCACACAACACAACACAACACCGCACCAACCACAACAACACAGAATGGACGAGCGCACGCAGCACCTGACAAAACACACACACACACACACACACACACACACACACACACACACACACACACACACACACACACACACACACACACACACACACCTCTTCACCTGAGACTGAGAAACTACAACAACCTGTCCAGAAATATTGCCAGAGCTCCAGCTGGAAGACCTGGATACTTATGTATGAAAGGATAACTTGTAATACCAAGAAGCATGACTTGTTGGTATCGTGACCCAGCCTTGATTTGAGTACCAGATTTCCTGCTAGTTAAGGGACGAGACATCTCTGCATGTGTCCTGCACAGACAAACCGCCTCTTTGTTGATTTCTTTCCACACACCAACCAAATGACTGTGCCCTGTCCAACAAAATAACGTGTATGCACCTTGAGCTTTTTTTTTTTTCCTCCTCTTGTCTCTAATGTAGTGACACCACATAACAACAAATATATTCCTCCGGTCAGTGCTATCAGTGACGTGTAGAACTCTATACCCAGACATGTCCAGTGGGATGAGTTTGTTCAGCCCGGGGGTGGGGGGGGGGCAAGACGGCACATACTGGACATGTGTTGTAAAGTACTTTTAAAACTGTATGTAAATGTTCTTTTTCCAATGCCACAAATGCCGGGATTTAACAGGATTAGGAAGCAAGAATAGATGTTAGGTAATGTAGTTGCTTGTCATTCGGGTTCAAAGTATTTATGAACTGTAACTGAGCCAGCTAACTTTTAACAGTCTGATATATTAGGATGCCAATGGACTGCATCCTTGATGTTGTACATAATCTTTTTATAAATCGTTTTCGATGGGTTTGCCATGTAGTTGCCCCTCTAGTTAGGAAGTTTGCCTGCATAGTTGAGGTCTTTGAAGGCCGAAATAATCGACTCCTTCCTGTATTTAATATGTTCCTTTGTGCCGCACAGTGACGTTGCTTAGTATAGATTCTGGTTGTAGAGAAGTGGATTCAGGTACGTGTCATTACTTCCTGTGTAACTGGAAGAAATCACAAAAGTAAAAAAAAAAAAAAAAATGAATAAGTGCTATTTGATTTGAAATAATTAGGTACATTTGGACAAAGCTGATTATTGCAAACTCAATTTTGTTTTTAATAGTATTAATTGTGAAAATGCGCTCTTGGTTGCAATTATTCTTTTTTTTTAATATATTTTAAAATAATTTTTGTTCTCCGTTGCCATCAGCTCTTTTTCGTTCATCAGTGTTAAATGCTTTGTTAAAAAAAAAAAAAAAAAGTTAAATATTTTCAGGATCTATTTAAGTTTAGTTTAAGGATGCACATAAGTTTTGTGTTGTAGTTTTGATGATATAATTCTGACGCCTAGCTCGATGTGTGACATTTCCTGTTGATAAATCACTGCTCATGAATTTTCTCGTTTTAAGATGTGTTTTCTCTTTTTGAATTGCTCTCAACTTAAAGGACTAACACAAACTGTAATTATGTCTTACTTGAACCTGTCAGCTTGGCTGATATGGATTTCCTGCTGCTGATTTGGAGTCATTGCTGGTGTAAACAAACATTTTGACAGATCTTAAGCATTGGTATGCCATATATTAAACCTCACTTTGAATTTGTGTGCACTTGTTATTCAAATGTATGTTTGGATTTTTGAGACTTAATTTTCGAAATAATAAAACCTGAAATTGGAAACCGTTTCACTTGAGTCATTTTTTTCCAAGTACGTATTTCTTTGTGTCACCCTGATCGGTGTGATAGTGTTGTCGTGTTTTGGTATTGGTATGTGTTTCTTGAACTTTTGATGTACTTTACTTGAGTATTTCCATTTAATGCTGCTTTATACTTTAACTCCACTAGATTTTATGATGCAAATATTGAAATCCTTTTCTTTATAAAGAAAATAGCAAATGATGATGTACTGTATTAGTGTGGGTTAGGCTACCCAGTAATATGTAGTAGTAACTAAGTAAGCCTTTACCAGCTGTTACATTGAAGTGATGAAAACAATGCATCAATAAATATAATTAAGTAATATAAAAATCTGAAATGAGCCCTTCTGCATAATGAGTACTTTTACTTGCAGTACTTAATTGAATGCTAAAACTTTTACTCGATTACAATTTTAAATGCAGGACTTTTACTGTAACAAAGTATTTTTACATAAAATATCTTAATACTTCTTCCACCCCTGTTGGCTACAAACTGTCTGTGATGTCGGAGAGGAGGACAGATTTGAGCTGTGACGACAACAAAGAAGTGATACGTTTCACCACATGATGGCAGTACAGAGTCTCTGCAGCTGCCATTTCTTCAGGGTTTGCTGTTATTTCAGCTCTGCTCTGACATGGGTAAATACCTCAAGACAAGCAAAGAATCTATACACATATGTGACTATTTTCTTGCATATCTTGATTGCATCCACGTTGAAGGTGGATGGCGTCATCAACATGGAAGCTGTAAAATAAATGTACACAAGCAGTAGGTGTTAATTGTGATACTCCATCAAGAGGCCATTAATCCCTTCATCTGGGATGGGTCCAGTAATGTAGGGGCGGCTCAAGTACACTCTGTTAGGGGAATAGAGACGACACACAAGAAAATTACCCGGATACCTTTCAACCAAGGTTGTCCTAAATGACGATAAACTGCTCCTCTGCCCTCCGTCATAATGGCCCATGGCAGACTGTCACCATCCCGGCTGCCCCCCCTTCATGAAAAGGCGTGACCTAATCTCTGGCGTCGATGCACCCTGCCAGGGAGCACCTGCAGGTTCACTTTCCTGAGACGCAGGAACATTTATGTAAGTGAAATGTGCCTGCTAAGGGCTTTGGGTTTTGAGTGTTGCCGGAGGCTTGGGACCAGCATTTTTTGGAAAACTGCACCACATATCGCATCCCCCTATCCTGTCAGCGTGCTCTCCTGAGGGCCTGATGCCAGTCCACACCCTGTGATGCATGTCCATATGCCATGTGTATTAGTTCTGAAAAGCTGTGGAGAATTGCACCAACAGGGATGGCCATCTGTCCTCTTACAGATATAGCATGGGCTCTGCAAGCGCATGAAGGCAGGATCTTAAAGCATTTGGTCCTTTATATCACAGCGCCACAGTGAATGGGTTTTACAAGGGCTTGTTCTATAGGCAGAACTAATTATGTATAGCTTTTCAGCATGGGGCAAGATAAGGCAGCCTTCAGATCAGTAGGGACCAATAATTCTTATAATAGTCCTATTTCCAGTGGCGGGGGAAGTATTCAGATCTTATCAGTGTAAAAAATACTCCGTACTGCACTCAAAAGCTAGTTAGGTAGTTTACGTTACATATCTCACAGCTATATTTGAATATTTTGTTTTGCTCTTTTAAAATGAACATAGAAAAGTAAAAACAACACCTAAAGCAACTCAGGTAGACAAATGGGCAAAGCAAAGATAACAAATACACTGAATGAACCATAAATACATCATAAATAATGCATTAAAGTGCAACAACTGGGATGTATCGGTGGGACCCAAAGACGCACAGCTGCGGCTAGCTCATGGCTACCGTAAGCCAAAGGCTAAACTATTAGCAACATTTTCTCTGCGTTTCTGAAATGCTTCGCGGATATAACACTTGTGTCATTCATAAACATGAACTTGAATGATTGAAATGAAAGACTAGTACTTGTTCAGGTGACTGTATGAAGCGAGGGGTTGAGGACAGAGAGGGGAGAGCTGCAGCAGGAGAGCTGGGTTTTACTATACTGGCATTTTTATTTTGCCTTTTCCAGAGAAAACTGCCTACCCCAGCTTTAATGGGTTTGTATCTGGATTCTTCTCACAGCTTTGTGAGGACAAACAGGAAGGTAAATCATTCTCATCAGTGAGTGGAGACAAACAGCTCAATATGGCCTATCAATAATGAAACAGAGCAGGGATCCATGTTGTTAGCGCTCAGATGGAAGGGCAGTGCAGGTGATGCAGAGAGTTAATCAGAGCATCCAAGTCTTAAAGTGGTATTTCACTTTAACATAGCACTGGATCATACCTCTACCATCCACACGAGGTAAAGAACAGGTTCACATGTTTTCAAGTCGGTCTTAAAACAATGGCCAGGTGCTGAGATGTTTTTGCTTGCTGTAATCATTCCTCCTGTTACTACTGGCCATGAAAAGATCCCTTCTTTACATGCTTTCAAAGGAGCCGTGTAAAATGGATTAATAAGTCAGTATGAGGTTTCAGCAATCTGAGTTTAGTTTAGTTTATGTGCACAAACGTATGAAATACATACAATAGAATTGAAAAACAAGTCATTACAGTGCAGGAGAGGAGGAGAAGCCTGAAAAGGCTTATTCAGCGTCCACCCCTATTACAAAAAAAGGGGGAAATATACAACATAAAACATGATAATTTCTCTACGAAAAATAAAAACAAGCATAACAAGAAACAAACAAAGAAACAAACACGTTAACATACCCAAGATGTAAAGATATATCAGGTAATTATACACAGTTTAAGCAAGAAAATGACAAGGCAAACAAAAGTGCCAGACCAAAAATACAATCAACAGAATTATCCCCAACATAAGGTTTAAGATGAAATTAAGAACTTTTTTAACTGTGACGTAAAGGCTGGCAGAGATGTTAATGTTTAAGTGACATATTCAATGAATTCCACAGTACTGGACCTCTATATCTTTTATTTTTTGAAGATGATTTTTTTGGGGCTTTTCCACCTTCAGTGGATAGAACAGCTAGGTGAGAAAGGGGAGAGAGAGAGAGAGAGAGGGGGAGACATGCAGGAAATCGTCACAGGTCGGACTCAAACCCTGGACCTCTGCGTGGAGGCATAAGCCTCGCAGTATATGTGCGCCTGCTCTACCCACTGAACCAACCCGGCCGTGTGAACCTCTATATCTGATCAAAAAAGATTCAAAACATGAATTCAGTTCAGTTCAACATTAGAAATAGCTGCAAACACTCCGTGCAGCAAATCAGTTTCATGCTCTGTACTGGAACATTTAAATTGCATCATCCCAATAAAATAATAATAAAAAAAATCAAATAAGGCTTATTTGAGCTCATATGACAGTGTTTTGTCAGAGTGGGACACACACAAAAAGGGAACCAGTGCTGTAGCTGATGATGAAAAATGAAGAAAAGACTTTTAAAATGAGTTCAAAGAAATGGAGGAAGAGAACGGGACAGAATGAGGTGAGGAATTCAGGTTTACATTACATTAAATATGAATGTCACTTCCTGGTGTGCAGACATGACATTTTCATGTTATAATCTGGGGAAAGCAGTGTTTGTTCAGTCCTGTGGATACAGACACCATTACATACAGACCTTTATTTGTTTTTTTAATGGTCACCTCATTAGCATGTATCACCAACCCTTCCCCACACACAGAATCATCATGAAATAACCCTCCCACACAATGTACCATCATGTAATCACACATTACATACAGAACAGTTCAAAGTGTGTGCTAATTCTAATGTATGTTGGTTGAATCATGTGCGAAGGAAACTTTTTTTTGTCACTGCTTTGCATTAGAACAGTGTGAGCAGAATAAAAGTACTAATACTAAAACTAATACCACACTATGGAAATGCTCCGCTATAAAGAAAAGTCCTGCATTCAAAACCGTAGAAAAAAAATGCACCTAAAGTACGGAAAGTAAAAGTACTGCTTGTGCAGTGAAGTGTTCCCTGTCAGTGTGTTCCTCTTCTATCTGATGTTTCTGGATTAATATTCCTGCTGCATTCATGTGTATGTTGCATTTTACTGCTGTAGATGGTTCAGGTTGTGCTCATTTGAACTCCTTTATATACTGTTGACTAGTTTAACCACGTATCTGTCAATTTCGCACATTTCCTTGGATTAGGGTGGCATCTAAATCGTCTTTGCAGCAGCTGCTGTGGTCCTCGACACCCTGCTACGCCCTGCACTGATACTACTATTATTTCTAGTCATAGTTCTATTAGTCTCGCTTTGCCAGACCCTCCTCCAAAGCACGCTGAAGGAGGGTCTGGCTACTCCACACAGCATCCGAGGATGGGAGGAAAATGTTCTCTGGTTTAATGGCATTTCTTTAAACCAATCAGAGTCGTCATGGGCGGTGCTAAGCTCCGCACAGAGCCGCTGCAAAATAGTCATGCGAGAGAAAACTCAGATTGGACAGATAGTCTAGCTAGCTGTCTGGATTTACCCTGCAGAGATCTGAGGAGCAGTTAACCACAGTCCTCAGAAATCCACCACCACACCAACAAAATTCCAACACAAAGAAAGCGGAAGGAAGCGAAAAATCCATGCATCCGGCGGAATTTCCTGCAGCACCAGGTGAGAGAATTGTTGGGTCTTTGTAAGTTATAGAGGGTGGTATAGACGTACTGTATCTGTAAAGTGTCCTGAGACAACTCCTGTTGTGATTTGACACTTAAAATCGAATTGAATTGAATCTCTAAAACTCTTCATGGTGTCAGAAAAACAGCCCTGTTTTCAGCTTTGTGACGATGCATTTTCCAGCTGATCCAGGAGGCTTTTTAAAGACTTTATTCAGCTTAAGAGGGAGGAGAACTTCCTCAACACACAAAGGAACACTTTATCCTTCAGTTTATCACAAACATTCAACATCAATACATCTGGAGATACAGTATATGGTTTTCCCTGGACAGGAAGGGGATGAAAAACTGTCATCTGAAAAGTAATTAAAGCTGTCAGACAAATGTAGTGGAGTAAAAAGTACAACATTACTGCCTCTGAGATATAGTGGAATATAAGAGTTTAAAGTAGCATAAAATGGAAGTACTCAAAGTACAAGTACCTTGAATTTGTACTTAAGTAGGCTTCAGTACTTAACTAAATGTTGTTAGTCATGTTCCACCACTGAGTATACATGTATATATATATATATATTTATAAGGGAGGAAAGCCATGATAGCCAAGGTATGGCATTGCATCTCAAATCAAGTGTTATGCTTAAAATAAATCCATATATGTAACACGCAGAGTGTGAAAAATCAATCAGAATCAATGTGACAGGGTTTTTATGTGGGAAGTGTTGCTACGGAGGAGAATGCAGAGTGAGGCAGACTGAGAGAGAGAGGTAACAAGGCAGCTTCTTCTCTGCAAACTGCAGATTAAAGCGACCTCTGGTCCTGTGCCTCTGATCTTTCCCTAATTACCTTGTCTCGCCATCCAGATAAACTGCTCGCAGACAGTTTGCTCCTCTGCTGTTTACACCTTCGTTTACAGCTTCAAAAACCTTGACACGGCGGCGAGCACACGCTCAACTTTCAGTACAAAGATTGTGTGTGTAGATTTGGGTTGGGCTGCTGTCTGTATTACAGGAACAGGGTCAGTCTCAGCATAGTGGCTGAGTAATGGCTTGTAGACAGGGTTGTAATGTAACCAAGTACAAATACTTGGTTACTATACTTAAAGGTCCAGTGTGTAACGCGTTTAGTTGTTCATTATCAAAATCTGTGTTGCCCGTTCACAGACTTGTCCTTTTTCATGAATATTTACCACCACCATCAATTCCAAGTATTCCTTTTGGCTTGAAATGTTACATTTGCATTCGCATGAACTGGGGTAGACGCTCCGTATTCATGCGCCATCTTGAAATACGTTAGCCAGTAAGGGACATACAGGACGTACTGCTCCGCCTTTCACGTTTTCGCTGTCACATGATGAGCTCACATATCAGATACTTTAAGACTCAAGTAATATTCTAAAAGGTGACTTTAACTACTACCAAAGTCATTTTCTGGTAAGATACTTGTACTTTTACTCAAGTATTGCTTTCAAGTACTTTATACAAGACTGCTTGTAGACCTTAGGGTCTCTGCTGATACAACACCAGAAGTGGTGGTACTGGTAGCAATACTACAGTCTAAAAATACTCTGTTACAAGTAAAAGTCCTGCATTCACACTCTAATAGAAGTAAAAGTGCAAAAGTACTAATATCAAAATGTCCTGAGAGTACCTAAAGTAAAAGTACTCATTATGCACAACAGAATAATCTATTATAAAATTATAATTCTTGCTGTATTAATGTGTTCATCATTTTAATGTTGCAGTTGGTAAAAGTGGAGATCATTTTCTTGACTTTCCAAACTGCTAGGTAGGTAAATCTGTAATAATACATCATCGTTTATAAGGTGATTTATATTTTGTATTACTCTGAATCTGCAAAAGCAACTAAAGCTGTCAGATAAATGTAGGGGAGTTAAAAAGTACAATATTTGCCTCTAAGATGTTGCGGAGTAGAAGTAGAAAGTAGCATAATGATTTAACACTCAGGAACCATTTTTCTTCCTAGTGAGTACTTTTACTTCAGATACTTTAATAAACTTAGGCTATATTTTTTATACTCTAGTATTTCTACTTTTACCTAAGTAAACGTACTCTGTGTAATCTGTGTACTTCTTCCACCACACACACACACACACACACACACACACACACACACACACACACACACACACACACACACACACACAATAAGTACATTAACTCAAGCACTGTACTTACAGTTTTTTTTCAATTGCTTACACACTAAAATTAAAACTTTCCCACAATTAGCAAAACCTTACACTCAAGGAGCAAAACACCGGCCTGGATTTGCACAACTGTAAGCACGCTGTCAGTTTCACACTTTTTGCAAAACATTACACACAGTGATTTGCAAAACACTAAACACACTTGTATGCATTTGACAAAGAAGTTTATCATGATGTCACTTCCTTGCAATTTCAAAGCAAAGGCTTTCAAATGAACACAGCCATGAACCAATTGGTTAAACGCAGCCACTGGTGTGTGCACACACACTGGTGCTTAATTGTAGACACACCAATCAGGTTTAAGCACTATAAAAATGCAGCAGGTAAGTCTAGTATTTTTTCTAACTTTAGTATTTTTTTTTTTACTGTAATTGTAACCTGTACTGGATACAGTATTTTATGTCTGTCTGTTGTTTTCTGAGCTAACAGTGTTATGCACACTACTGTAGTAGCTGTATGAAAACTGGGACATGTTGTTGTTGTGATTGTCCATGTTGACATGTTGACTGATTTGGCTATATGAAGAGAAATGAATTATCTTTTCCTTGGTCTGCAGCATTGGTCTTGTGTAGTGTTTCGGTGAACTTATTGTACATTTGCACTTTGTCTGTGTACTTCATATACAGTACTCTAATCACTGAGAAGTAGAATTGCTAAAAGTGTTTTAGGTTAGCAGCAGCAGGGTGTAACTGGTTCAAACTGAATTAAGTCATATGAAACGTGTGTGTTTCATATGGTAACAAAATATGGTTTTTATAAATTAGTGTGCTGTGGTTGTGCCAATTGTGTGTAGTGTTTTGAAAAACCGGTCCCTGCTGTCAAAATAGTGCTTAAGCAATCGAAAAAGTGTTCACATTTGAGGTACTTGTACTTTACTTGGAGTCTTTTCTTTTCGTGCCACTTTCTACTTCTACTCCTCTACATTTCAGAGAGAAATTGTACTCCTCTACATTCATCTGACAGCTTTAGTTACTTTACAAATTAAGATTTTTGCACACAAAACACATGTAGTTTATAAAATCTGATGTTTTATTATGAATTAAAGTACCCAACAATATAACGGCCTACAAGTCCAGCTGAAATGATTAGACCGTTAAACACACAACTGTCTGGATCTTTTACACTTTCTAAAATGGGAGGATTTTTCTGCATCGAGTACATTAACTTTTAATACTTTAGGTACATTTTCTTGATGATACTTGCGTACTTTTACTTAAGTAACATTTTCAATGTATGACTTTTACTTGTAACGGAGTATTTTTTACAGTGTAGTATTAGTACTTTTACTTAAGTAAAGGATCTGAATACTTCTTCCACCACTGACACACACAGAGGTCCAGGTCCAGGTTCATACTTCGCGGGCTCCCGGTTCATGTGGCCGCAGCGGACACGTCAGCAGAGGGAGATCAGCACCCTGGACAGCGGCGGCTGTCAACAACAAGCAGCCGGAGCTCCGGAACCCTGCCCAGCTGCACTGGGACAACTGGGAGCACAGGGACACGCACATCACCCGTCGGAGGCGGATGGATGACCAGATAAAAAAAAAAAAAATCCCGACTTGTTTACAGGATGATAGTTTTTTTTTCCCCTCCTTCTCTTCTCCCTATTCCGGAAGTAGCTGCTGCGTTGGTTCAATCTCCAAGCCGACCATTTCGAGGAGGAAAATCAGCGCCAGCAGTATCATCACCACCATCTATCTGATCCAATAATCAATGCCATTACTGCTGTGTAATTGCTCTCGGATGCGAAGACATCTCCATGCGTCGTTCCCGTCTTTCTCTCGAATTAGAACGTTCCCAGGGTGCCTTTATAATTGTGCCTCTCTCTTTTTGACCGTATTTTTCTTTTTTTTGGTTGGGGGGGAGCGCTTGCAATGAAATGCTGATGGACATCGAGGCGAAGATGGGAAACATGGGGCTTTCGGGTGTTTTGTGTGTTGCCGTGTTTCCAGCTATAGGCGCCTGAAAAATGACAAGGATTGTGTTTTTGATCTCGACGTGGATTGTCGGGGTGAATGGCTCGGAGTGTTCGTGGATCAACCAGAGGCTTTACAAAAAGGAGATGAAATAGAGAGAAAGAGAGAGAGAGAAAGAGGGGGGAGAGGAAAAAAATGGACCATGATCTGACGCTTGGGATGCTACAGTGAGGGACAGTAAAACAAAACAAAAACATAGCCTATTATAATCAACAAAATCAAACTTCCATTTCATTTTTCATTTCCTTTTTGGATTATGATTCTTGATAAGAGTCCCAGATGTGACTGTGTGGATGGCATGTCGTTGTATTTTACATCCCATCTTCTATTTCCTGACTCTGTGTTACTCTCTCTTCCACTCGTCCACTCTCTCGCAGTCTTCTGCTTTGGGTAGCAAAAACATGTAGGCTATTTTTTTGTTGTTGCTGCAAGCCCAGTGCATCTGAAAAAAAGAAGAAGCTGTCTTTGAAGGAAAATGGACCGTGGAAATCAAAGCCTGTGCAAGTTGTAGTGTTTTTTTTTGTTTTGTTTTTTTTTTGTTTCTGGGGTGCGGTGGAAGATGCATCCATAGACAGCGTTTGCTGAGGTGTTTGAGCGATGAATACTGAAAGAGCATGTCGGCCGGCTGAAAGAGAAAATCGTTCATCCGCATTGGCTTAGACACACATGCCATCAGTGGGGCGAGAGCCTTTTATTTCTCTGGATTTCCAGTTAATAGGCTGGCTGTGGTATTCATGAAAATCTACAATAAGAATGAACATATCTGGTGTATGAATAATAACGATAACAACAAAAATAATCATCATAATAACAATAATAGAGGGAGAGGAGACAAAAGCACTTCATTCATTTATTTCAGTCTGGCGGATTCTTTATGTAGCCCAACATGTTCAAGTATCGGATCCGCATGTTTTTTAATGAACTGAAAGTCCTGGTGTTTATGCGATCCGATTCGAGACAGTCCAGCTCAGACACAGAGAGACGGCCCACCACCATGCGAGGTCTGGGGATGGGCGGCTGCGGTTGGCCGCCGTTCGTCGACTGCCATTCCCGGGATGACGAGGAGGAGTACTACGGCAGCGACCCGCGGCCCCGGAGCCTGGCGTTCGAGGACAAGGAACCCAAGCTGTCGGTGGGCCTGGACGCCGTGTCTCTGGCCAGCACCGCCAGCAGCCTGCGGACCCCCCAGTGCCGGATCTGTTTCCAAGGCCCAGAGCAGGTAGCTATAGACATGCAGCAGCAGCAGCAGCAGGCGATGCTTCCTAATGCTGATGCCACGTCCTGCGTGAAAAACACACACACACACACACACACACACACACACACACACACACACACACACACACACACACACTGTTTGTTTCACGTTTCTGCCTTTGTGCTGCTGGATAGAGCCATCTCACCATGCATGAATGCACGGTTGGTTGTTTTTTTAGGAAGTTGTCATTTTTTTTAAAGCACTTCTTTTGTGAAATCTGCCATTTTGAAAAAAAATGTGTAGCAAATCACAAAGGGTCTCTGATTCAGTGGAGCTACTACTGTCCTGTTCTACCTCTCTCTCTCTCTCTCTCTCTCTCTCTCTCTCTCTCTCTCTCTCTCTCTCTCTCTCCACCCACCTTTCCCTCAAATACCTCCTTTGAAAAAAAAAAACCAGGATGATGCCAAGATTGTATAGCTAATCATGGAAAATAGACCAATCAGTTTTATTTAAATAAACCCAAATCACACATTTGCCTCATACGGCTTTGGATCTGCACAGCATGGACACCTTCTGTCCCTAAACCCTGGATTTAGAGGCAAATACTGTTTTCAAAGCTAAGCTAATGAGTGGTGGAGAGGCAGCAGTTCCCATACATCTGAAATCCGGCCAGCATAGCAACAAAGAAAGTTAGCCAATTAGGTCTGCAGGATGACAAATAGAGTGACAGGGACTGAATATGTATGAGACACAATCATTTTGTAAATGTGTCACAGAACAGGAGGATCAGCTATTGATCTGGTGACGATCACTGTTCCTGGCCTGAACAATGCTGTTCACTGGGATCATAAATGGCTAAAAGTTAAATGAATATGCCATCGCATGTTGTGCATTCTCTTCTCTCTGGTGCTTGATTTTTGTTTTATTGAGGTCCCAAACAAAACAATAAGTAGTGCATCTCTTTGGTCTGTGGCCAAATGTCGCTCTCACCAGATGTGCAGAAACCTGTGCCGCCTGGCTCGCAAGGTACAGTCCTTCAGCCTGAGATAATTAGAAACACTGTAAATCCTGTAGGAGCACAGATGGATATTACCATTCAGTCACTTCTCTAAGATAGGCGTATAGTGTTATTACAGCCTAATTTTTGACATCTGCTTTAGAGTTTCTATTGTGAGACATAATAAACTGTAGAGCCACAGGACAGAGTATACATAAATCAGTTCAGGCTTGTTTTGGATATGAAGCCATTCGATGTTTCAGACAGGGATCAACCCCAGGTTGCTGTCTTGCCCACTCACAGATCCTCCTTTAATAAAAGGTTTATGTTTGGGGCTTTGGGCTCTCCGGCAAGGTGACTCATCGTGCAACATGGCTCTGAGCTGCCTCTTTTAGGTACAGACAAAGAGCAAGCAAACAAAGCACTGAGGGAAAATCCTGTGACTCTACTACTACATCAGCTCTGATATTAGCTTCTTTTATTTTTTGCCTGCACAGCACTCAAAGTGCCTTATACTTCTTGGGTGCAGGGTGGTGGGAGGGAGCTCACGTTTGCCATTTTATTGTTATTTCATTATTCAAGCAGGTCACAACAGGGGCCGGGATCATGTCGCTGTCAGCGGGCAAATTACCTACAGACATAATCACTTTGCTCTGTGGGCTGCATTGAGTATGAGTCCTTATTAACTTGTCTGTCAAAGGTGTCAGCGTGTGTCGCTGTACAGAACAGTAGGTCTTGATTCACAGAAGCAGCAGCGTGAGCCTGCTGGAGTGGCCGGTCGAGTTAGGTCTGCATGAAAATGTTCCTGTACCATTTTTTTTCTTCCCGGTACCAATTCCGGTACCTGAACTTGCGTATGTTTTAACAGCTGTATAATACTAACCCTGTATGAATGGGATATGATTGCTATCATTGTTGTCAGTCTGACTCAGGTTAAACTCTTTGTGAAACATGAACAAACACAAACAATGAATGCCATAAAATTTCCTTTTATTATCCAGTTTGAGAGCGAGTCATGACGGAAAAAAGAACATAAATAAACTACTTTAAAGTAGATTTTCATCTGGGCAAAATTACGTATCGGATCCACGCAGTATCGGAGGCTTTTCCAATACTGGTATTGGAACATCTCTAGTTTGCATGGAGATGCAGGCGTGTTGGAGTGAGGAGGGGTGGTGATGGTGGTTATAGTGGTTATAGAGGTGGTGGTGTTTACCCCTGCCTGCTCTTTTCACTTGCAGTGCCCAACAGCATGTTTCCACAGTAAAGGTTACAGCTGAAGAGGAAGACCATTTTCCTAGTCATAGAAGTGACACTCCAAATTAACACCTTCACGCTTTGTGAAGTAGCCTTGAGGGACAAACCCATGCCAAATCATCTGAGCAGGAGTGTGTGTGTGTGTGTGTGTGTGTGTGTGTGTGTGTGTGTGTGTGTGTGTGTGTGTGTGTGTGTGTGTGTGTGAGTGCGCATGCCTGCGTGCATGCGTGCGTGATGAGCGCCCTTTTATGTTTGTTGGAACAATGCCTACTTATATATATATAAGTAGGCATTGTTCCAACAAAAGGCTGCTCATCACACACGCACACACGCACGCACGCACACACAGAAACATACATACACACACACACACACACACACACACACACACACACACACACATATACATACATACATCTTTTTATATATATACTATATATATCTGTCGAGTATCGTGTGTGAATCCACATCCTGATGTAGCTATATTATTCATCCGTGCCATAGAGATCCATTGTTGTCCAAGAACAATTTAAAACACAAATCCTCTAAATTAAACGACAAAATACACAGTTTCCACGATCAAACAGTGGTGGAGGAAGTACTCAGATCTTTACCTAAGTAAAAAATATATATACTCTGTTACATGGCCATCAAAATATTACCCAAGTTAAAGTACTGGCTACTATTGGCATAAATATACTTTTTAAGTACCAAAAGTAAAAGTACTCATTATGCAGAATGGCCCATTTCAAATAAATATGTATTATATCAATGGATTATAATTATTGATTCACTATTGCGTTCATCACTTTAATATTGTAGCTGGTAAAGGTGGAGATCATGATCATATACTGCATGCATTATTAGTTGATTTATTATATGTTTGTTATGTATTAATATTCTGAATCTGCAAAGTAACTAAAGCTGTCAAATAAATGTAAAAAGTACAATATTGGCTTCCGGAATGTAGTGGAATAGAAGTATAAAGTACAATAGCATAAAATGGGAATATTCAAGTATGTCAAAATTGTCCTTAAATACAAATTACTGAATGATCTGACAAGAGTTTGGTTAGGTTTATAAAAACATTTTGGTTTGTGTTAAAATATGTTCTTTGTTAAAGCTACATTGTGTAAGAATTTCTCCCATCTAGCGGTGAAATTGTATATGACAACCAACTGAATATTACTTTCTAGCCCCTCCCATTCCGATCGCGTTATAACTCCTACGGTGGCCGAACACGAAATTAGCTCTTAGTATCTCCATCGTTTACACGCAGCTGTTCTAGCCACTCCAATATTAACTTTGGTCTTGTTGCTTTGCCTGTCGCGTTGTCGTTTTAATTCTCTTTTTCGCTTCCCTGGCGAGTAATCTCCCCCTGGCATCAGTCACGGTGCCACTGAGTGTAAGAGGGCGAAAGGTTGAGGTATGTCCCTCTTTGGCTAATGTATTTTAAAGATGGAGGCGCTATACATGGCAGCTGTCATTCGAGCGACTCGCCCGTATGTATTCTGAATGATTCTAAATGACAGATTCTACGCTTACGAGAATACTTTGATTAGTTGGTGGAAGTAATTACACATGAATGAGCACATATTTGTGAAAGAACAAAGGTTTTTTTGCTAAGAATCAACTCAAAAAATTACACAATGTAGGTTTAAGGTTAGTTCAACTTTGTTGTCATG